>NW_025784762.1:0-19806 GCF_021130785.1 Homalodisca vitripennis
AATTTGTGTTGATCGTTCATGTTCATTTCGCAAATGATGATCAGAGCGTTTAAAATGGCAACCCCTTCCCTTAAGCTTGAATCTAGAAATACGGTTAAACAGAAGTGATGGTTTCGTACCACAACGTGAAGAACTAACGTTTCTACTGACCTTCTCACATTGGACTCAATAGATTGGCCCCTATGCATTTTCAGCGATCATGGTTCGATCATATAAAGGATGGAAAGCCTCACCTACTGATCACTTTGGAATTAACTCCAAGATTAGAAACAAGATCCTAAGGTATTTAGCCAAAAAGAAGGGATTATACCTTTCATGGCAGCATCTAAAATACACCTCATTTAACCGTGTTGTTATGATGCCCGCTTTGAGAAGACATTCGTTAATGTGGAAGACTATTGATAAGGGCCTTTAAATTGCGATCAGCAACGTAAGTAAAAGTACGTGAGGCAGTTACTTCAGTAATAGGCATTTAGGTATATCTCCTTGTATTATTAGAAGAGCGACGCGAGTGGTTAGGCATTGAGTTGAGGATCACTTTGTGTTTTTGCCTTTGAACAGGTACACGGGAGGAGGGAATATAAATAAGTAACAAAGACCCATTTTACGTTTTTTAGTAGAGTGAATAGAAACGACTTCTCCGAGTATAGTGAAACTGTTGAACTTGCAATTGATAAAATAAAAAATAAATAAAATAAATAAATAAAGTAATAAAATCTATCTCACCGAGAGGTTGGAGGTACAAAAAAAAAATCTGTTGGGAGGTAGCAGATTTGTTCTGGAATGGCTAACCACGTAAGAAGGAGCGATGGTTGGGGATCTTTAAAACAACGTGGATAGGCCCTACTGGGGAAGGAGCCACGTAAAAAATCTCCTAGAACGCGACATGGTCCTTCGGCCCTGGTCACGCGGCACGCACGTTGTGTACCTAGCGTGCGTGGGGGGGGAAATGTGACCACTCGGCCATCCACGGCTGTTAAAAACATATAAAGACCTCACCGGAAACATACGAGTATTTTCTAGGACGTCAGATGAACATATATAAACGAGCACCATTTAAATTGCTAATTTACCAACAGCTGAGGTCTATGACTGGTTCAATCAGAACCCTCATTACACCCTGTGCCTAACGCTGTTGGCCAGTTTTGTAGCTTGTAGTGAAAACATTATTGGGTTTCCCTCTCTCACAAATATGTTGCAATAAACAACATTATCAGCTGTTACCGTGAAAAAATAAATGTACATGTTGATTGTACTCATCTAGTTTTAAATTCATTTACATTCAAGCAAGAGCCAGTATGAGACCATATCCAGGCCATAAACGGGATCAGCTGGTGATCCAGCCAATCCGATCAGGCAACCCCACAGGCCTTATATGTAGCTTGGACTAGTATCCTGATAGCCCTAACATTGCCTACTCCTTTCTATCCTAGGTATTCCTTAAGTCCACCTTAAAAACACTATGCTCCAACTTAACTCAAACCTACCGGAACGGAGTAAAACACTTCCTTTTTAAAAAAGTTGTTTTTTCATTTGATTTTAAGTTAAAAATTAACATTTACATTACAGGCACATTCCGATTGTTAATGGACACGTTCAAGCATGTGGAGAGTACAACTCCAGGAACTGCTACATGGAACAACTGCACCCCGTCTCGCTGGAAATGCCTTCTAAAACCCGCCTCCCTAACCTGCGGGTAACGGACCTCCTTAATGACAAAAATTTCAGAAAATCTGTTCAGTTAAGAGCGTCCTTTAACCCGCAAAAGGTTTAGTGAGAGGCGGTTAGAAGGATCCAGCGAGACGGTTGCAGTTGTTCATGTGCAGTCCTGGAAGTGTTACTCTTCCCAGGCCTTTAAAGTGTTTCATAGACTCATCGGAATTTGCTGTCATGTTAATGTGTATTTTTAACTTAAAATAATATGACAACAAACTTTATAAACACGAAATTCTACTGGATTGGTTTTAGGTTAAGTTGGAGCATAGGGTTTAAGGTGGATTAGGAACTGACCGAGGATAGGACGGAGTAGGAATGTTTAGGGCTATTCAGGATACTAGTCGCGCGTATGATCATCTTTGAGGCTGTGTTGCCATATCGATGCTGATCACCAGCTGATCCCGTTTATGGCCTCAGGGATGTATGGTCACATACTGGCTATGCTTGAATGTATATGAATGTAAACAAGATGAGTGAAATCAAAATGTACATTTATTTGGTCACGGTAACAGCTGATAATGTTTTTGTTTATTGCAACCTATTTTGTCGAGAGACCAAGTACTTTTCACTACAAGTAAAACTGGCAACCGTGATAGGCACAGGGTGTAGATGAGGGTTTCTGATGAACCATGTCGAGACATGCTGTTGGTATCGTAGATTACAAATGAGTTGTCGTTCCTATATTGTTTATTCTGACGTCTAGGAAATACTCGTATGTTTCGCGTGAGGAGTCTATATGTGTTGTAACTGCGCGTGTATATGGCGAGTTGGTCACATTTTCCCCACCACCGCTAGGTACACACGTGCTTGCCGCCGTGACCAGGGCGTAGGAACCATGGCGCGTTTAGGAGATTGTTTTTAGGTGTGGCTCCTTCCCCCAGTAGGCCCTATCCCAGTGGTGTAAAGAGCCCAACCCATCTGCTCCTTTACGGTGGTAGCCCATTGCCTGACAAAATCTGCTACCTCCCAACATATTTTTTTTTTTTTGTACCTCACCTCTCGCGGTGAGAAGAGTTTTTATACTTTATTATTTATTTTATTTATTTTTTTTTTATTTTATCAATTGGCAAGTTTCAACAGTTTTCACTATACTCGGAGAGAAGTCCTTTCAATTCTGACTTCTACTAAAAAAACGTAAAAATGGGTTCCCCTTTGTAACTGTATTTTTTTATTCCTCCTCCGTGTACCTGTTCAAAGCAAACACAAAGTGATTCCTCAACTCACTGCCTAAATCTCTCTGGCTCTTTTAACTAATACTACAAGGAGATATACTAAAATGCCCTATTACTGAAGAAATGCTGCTCAGGTACTTTTTAACTATAGTTTTTTTGCTGGTCACAAATTAAATGGCCCTTATCACTGTTTTTCCACATTAACGAATGTCCTTCTCGAAGCGCATACATCAATACACGTAAAGAGGTTTAATTTTAGATGCTGCCATGAAAGGTACTAATCCCCTTTCTTTGGTCTATACCTTGGATGGTTTAATTGTAATTTCCAAACGTGATCAGTAGGTGAGGCCTCCCATCCTTTGTATATGATCGACAATGTACTCTGAAAATGCTAAGCGGGCAATCTTATAGAGTCCAATTGGGAGAGTGTCAGTCTATAAACGTTAGTTTCTTCCACGTGTGGTAAACGAAACCTCTCACTTTCTGTTTAAACCGATCATTTCTAGAATTCAAGCTTAAGGAAGGTTGCCCATGTTTAACGCTCTTGAGGTGCTCATTAGTCGATTAGATGAAACCATGAGAACGAGTCAACTACAAAGTTTTATTGTAATATAAACTGTTGGTAATCCAGCTGTAAGCCTGGTGTAGTGCATGTGAGTGTTTTGAGGGCTATAATTCTTTAAAGCTCATGAGAACATTCTGACTTTGCGGTTGAAAATTACAGAGTGGAATAGTGTTTGCTGAATATGTCAGCGTGTATGTATTTGAAGTGGACCTGAGATCACACCATAAGAGCATATTTAAAGTGATGGTTAGAAAAACTAGCCTATTGTAAAAATGTTTGTGTAGATAATTGAGTTTATCCCATACACCTGGAAGGTAATTTTCTGTTATTAAAAAAACAATAAACAAATAATATAAAATGCTTAGCAGTTCGTAGCAAATAATCTATGTAATGACGTAATCTAACAGTTTTTTGCTGCATCAGCGGGCTTTAAGAAGAGGAGAATCAGCGTTTTATCGGCTCCGTCATCAGGACACAATTCAATTTGTGTTCACTAATATTACACAAATCACGCGTCCCAGGACTTTACAGAGTTTTAGGCCTGCCTTAGAGTCCTCGTTCTTATGCTGCGCCGTTCGGAGCAATCGACTTTTGTTCATCTCCATGCCCAAGTCCACGCCATCCCTACTGAGTTCCCACATTATTCCTTCAAATCAGTCTCTCCACCCTCTGCTACTGGTCCAAGGGTGCAACCTCTCCCCGGGCTTACGGGTTTTTTAAAAAGCGGACGTAAAAGAGGTCGAAAGCTGCTCCAGGACTTACAGGTTTTTTTACGCCGGCCTTAGAAGCCAGCAGCTTCCTTGTGTCGCGCGGGTGAATCAAACAGTCACAACTTAACGTGAACATTTGAAAGGTAAAGATGAACGGGGCAGATATACTCTCAAAAATTTGTAATTTTTGCACTTTCGGCCAACCACCCAAAGAGGTGTCCCCTGGAGTGCAATATCTATAATGTAATGGCTTTGTAGTTAATACAGTACAATTATCTAGTATTTAAAAAAGTTTCTTTTGTACGTCATGGTACGTATTATCCTGTAAAATTAAAATAAATTTGAAAATTTTTTTTACTCGTTGTTCCGCTGCTTCATAACATAATTTAATACTAGTTACACATCTGAAGGAAACGGTTTTTTAACGAACGGTTCGCACATAAACAACGGATTGTGGTGGGGTTATAATTACATTTAATCTCTCTCTCGTAATGTTATGTCCCTCAGGATTTTGTAAATGGAAATTTTTATAACGTTTGTGGTTGGTGAAAAATGTATGTTTTTTTTTAAAACATGTTTAGAGTTGTTAAATTTTTTGTTTTTCTTAAATATCCAAACGGTACAGTAATCGTAGGGTTCCTTCGAGTCTCCTTTTTGGGCCCCTGTAATTTTTTAAAAAGACTTTTGTTTTTTCTTTGACTGGTAAACAATTGTCTTTTGTCCCTTGGTTTTTCGTCTTATTCTGTTTCTTCCTTCTATGTCCCACTGAGTCCAAATGAATTACTCAGAAACTAATGCTGTTCAATGTTTCGAAATTTTAATTTTTTCGCTAGTTTTTTAAATTTTAGAGTAAGGCCTTTTTATTTTACAAACTTCAACTAGTGCGTTTTTTTAATTTTGTTGACCAGACAAGAATAGGGCGTATGTCTTGGGGCCTCCGGAAAACAAAATTCTCTACTATGTAATGCCCCTGGACCATTGTCCCAGCCTAAACTACGTCGGTTTCATTTCGCCTCCAAGTAGTCCCCTGTGGGGGACTTGTGCATACTCCCTCCCTGGTGTACGTAAAGGACACTGTCAAGTATCATAGTAAAAGAAACTTGCCCTCCCTAACTTTTTCTAAGTGTTTCGTAACAATTTTTACTCGGCATGTGGACGTTTTGTAAGTTCGCTGCAAACCACAAACATTCACTGTGTCTTAGGGCCTTTCTGCGGCTTTCCTTGCAATATGCTGTGTAGGTTCACAAATTCGTAGTACAGTAATCGTTTAATAATTTGAGTAGTATTTTACATGCTTATTTCTCAGGGTTGGACAGGCAATCTGCAAGTTATTGAAAAGGGTCCTCTTTATGAATGATGTTTTTGTTTGATTTTTCCCTTTTGAGCCTAAATTTTACCCCAGAAAAGAAATTTAACATCAATTTTAGCAAGGGAGCGAAGACCTCCGTTTCTTTTCAATTTTGGGAAGGGTCAAGTCTGACACCTTCGTGCTTCATAATAATTTTGAAATATACACGGTTTGTATCCTCTTCTGTGAGGCACCAGGATGGGTAGCCCGATGCCTCCCTGTTTAATTTTTTAGAAAACTTATTTACAAAAAATCCGTAAAAAAGACCGCGTCTTCGTAAGTAATAATTTTATAATCCCAAAGCTCGTTACATTTTCTAAATGGGTATAGCTGTTTTGTCTAGATCAGCGTTGCCGTATTTTTTCCTGCAGTGTCCATGTTTCCTGTCAATGTCTGTTTCTTCGATTGTCTGATTACAGTCTTGTTGTTTTAGCATTTTCTAGACCACAGGTACGGCATAAAAACTATCATTAATTTATTGTTCAATCGTGTAGGAGGGACGGGAATGGGTAACAAATTTTAGCGGAGGCAATACTTTACATTTTCCTGAGACCTTCGGGCCTCCATGCCTCTTTTCTCTACATCTCCCTTGTCCCCTACATATATTTTTGGATGGGATAAAACATAAGGAGAAAACTTTATTGACAAACGGGTACAAGGAGCAACACGTCCTACATTCTGAAATTGTTTTCCTGTCTCTCCCTCGCACTTGTGATAAGATTTTTTGCATTGGCCGGTTCTGGCCCCCGAAGAAGGCATCTCTGGGATTGGAGTGGGGAGTGTGTTTTAGAATGGGGAGAAAAATTTAGATAATTCCAATTTTTTTTGTTCTTTCGCTTTAAATGATTGAATTTTACACTCCCACATTTCAATTACTTTCAAAGTCAGATGCTCGGAGACTGGGCACTTTTATAGCTTTTGGTTTCTCTCGAACCTTAAGTGCAGGGGTGTCGGAAGGGTCCCATCTTTGATGAGGTTCTTTCTCTATTAAATGGAAAAACAATTTCGGGCCACCCATGGAATTTACAGCCCTGAAATTCATATATTCGTTTCTCCGTCAAAAACCGTCTACTTTTAATTCCCTTCGATTTTAACTTTCTCTGTCCCTCCCCCCGCATGCTGAATGCGGACACTACGGCTGTTTCTTCCTCCCCCAGCTCAGCCATTGTAATGCAATAGGCGATTGGTTTATCCACCATACGGTATCCGTTTCTTTGGGCACTAGACCAATAGTGTTTGGCTTTTGAGAAAAATTCCGTCCTTAAAACCAAATTACAGTGGCACTGGCAATGGTGGACGGCTTTTCCCATGCATGGATCTACATTACATTCTTTTCAGAAAACCTGTTTCTAAACTTTAATACACGCTTGCGCCCAGTGATCTCCACATCGGAGATACAGTACTCGACCAAACTCCTTTTTGGAAAGGTCAAAATAACTACATTTTGGTTAAGTTGGTCGTTTGTGCCAATATTTCCACATCTTTGTTAGTTCTTTTCAAACATTGATTCAGGGCAGTCAGCTTTCCTCTGGGTGGTTATGGGGGTCCCACATAAATTTTGGTTTGCCAAAGTGTTGAAAACAGATGAGGGAAGTAACCCCTATCTTCTTCTCCGGGGGGGGAGATCAAAGGGCTTTGGGTAGAGCAAGTGCGGGCCCATGGAGGAAATAATTTAGGCGAATCGATTAAATCTAAACGATAATCAGTTTCCATAAGAATGACTTTAGTGCCACGGCATACTTTGACTGGAGGTGCCTTTTGTTTTTGTTTTCGAGAACGTACTTTAACAGAAATTGAAAATCAAATACCCTGGCACCGTTATGAGCCATTTACACATACGTTTTTTTGAATTTTTGTTCTGTCTCCTCCATTACGTAAACCATAAATTGATTCACAGGATCCCTATCAAAGATCTTTTGTTCGCGGTCTTTGTCACATTTCCACAAGATTTTACCATTAATACATTTCCAACAAAAACGTGTTGAGAAACACAAAAGGTTAACTTTATGAAATTTTTGATTCTTCCGTTAAAAATTTCATCTTGACGGGTCCTCTAAATCACAGAACATGCAAAAGAAAGTCTTTGGTTTTTTTGGTGTGTTTTTTGTGTCGACCCTCATGAAATACATTGATGGTTTGGGGTGGGCATGAAATTCGGTTACAAATTTTTGCAAAACAAACTTCCACCGCAACACATGTTTTATGACTTTACGAGTTGTTTCAAAAAACACAAGTCCCCTTTTGGCACTGTAAAACATTTTTTTTGACGGACTTACAAAGTTCACTCTTATGAGCCGCAAAAACAGTTCTGATTTAATCATGGTCATGTTTACAGTCAGGGCATAAAAATTCCCCCCATGCTTTTTTACATGGCGGAGAGACCTGTCTTGCACGCATGACAGATATTTTTGAACACCTGTGTGTTTCAGCATGTGTGGTCGTAAGGGGCCCTGGCATGCTTTGCAGAAAAAAAATGGGCACGCAAAGAAGCTGCAGTTAGGGCTAGTTATTACATTATAATGGCCTTCGTGAATACCACCCGTTAATTTTTTGTACAAAGCATCGGAGTTTACTACCTGGAAAAAATTAGAAGCATCTCGACCCTTTATTAATCGTAAATATGTAAGCACTGATGAATATTATACTTTTTTGAGGTGGTATTGGAAATTTTTGTAAGTTCGGGGATAGCTCCCCCCTCCCCTGTTCAGAAATTTGGACACCGGCCTTTTGGTTCGTCAGTTTTTTTTGGGGCTCTATAAAGTTTGTTCGCTTACCCTTGTCCCTGCCTTATTGCTTTAGAACTGTAGGATATCTGTTTTTTGGCATAGGCTTTTGCTTACCACTATAGCCTCGGGGTAAAACAACAAATTGTCACACTTTTTTTAATTGGTACAATACCTGTTCTCGTGCATTTGCACTCTTCTGTGATAAGTATTGTACAAGCCAGGCCTTCTACCTACCACCCACTACCTACTGGAATATTGGGTGCGGGGTGCACTTAACTCTATCATGTTTCCCGGGACTTAATCGAATCCGTATTAATACTTTGGATAAGTTTCGACAAATGATATCCCAAATGTACTCCCCGTGCGAAACTTGATTTGCAGGTCGTTAGCGATATATCCCGGAATCTTTGGTTTTAAACTTCAGAGAATCTAAAAGAGAGAAAACACCCCTGAAGCCTAGGTAGTCCCAATTATTCGGTTAGTAACCGGCCTTTCGCCTTTTTCGACAAATTACTCCCAAAAATCCTTTTTTAATCCCAATCAAGTTCGGACACTCCTTTGGGTCATGGGTTAAACTTGAAAAACTGTTTTTCTGACCCCATCTGTTTCTAAACCTTCTACAGTAGGTTTTTCACCGGTATGCAAAACTTTTGTCGGGAATACATGTTTGTATGGTAATTAGCTCTAAAAATAATACAGCAAGCAGCTTTTGTTTCACGCTTTTTGGAAATAGGTTGTTGACTGTTATCAACCGCCAAGTCTTAAGAAATGACAAGACTGAACAAGACGTTTACGCGCTTAAATAAAAAGTGTAGGAGCTGCGACATGCTCAGTAAACTTTTTTAACAGTGCACTGTGGTATGATGTAATAAACCGAAAATAAAAATAAAACCCTAAGCATTTGAATTCTCTGTTTGTGCCCCCCACAAATAAATGGAACGAAAGATCTCTGTTTGGGTTTCGTCTACTGTATGATACAAAACTGCGTAACAACAACGAATCCACTTGTTTCACTGTCAGAAAAAACAACAATAAACACTGTATGTAGATTTAAAGACAAGAGCAATAAGTGTAATAAAACACTTTAAGAACACACACCAGTGTCAAGGAGAGTTTAAATGTTCTGTGATCGCGCACGCTAAATAAAAGTACAAGCACTTAATTCAATGAAAATGTAAATAAAAACTTCCTATAAGCTAATTTTTACTTTTATAAAAATTACCTTGATTGTAAATAAAAAAGCACTTTAAGAAATATTAAAAACCACACTAAACACCACCTGACTCCACTCTAGAGAAAAGCGTCCAATATAGCATTTAAAAATAATTGCAACCACTCGATAAACACTGAGCAGTGCCACTCAACACACCGTCCCTGTTCTCTTTGACGTCCACTGAAAAACTGACGAGAGGAGACAGGTATGTTGCCCGCTATTATAGGGGGCAACCGACCACTGAGAGCTCTGGGACCACTTCAATCGGTTGAGATTCCATTGCAACCGTAATCTCTTGAAAATACTATCTGGGTAACTAGGGTAGGTAAGCAATGTCTTATTTATTTTTTATATTAGTAATTTAGCCGAAGGTTTTTGTTGGTATTGTGATAATTTTAAATAAAAACCCCCAGCATGCTTTGTGCAATAACAATGAACTACGAGCGACATAGAGGTTTACCTCTTTTGACGACCACCTCCCAGACTGACGAGAACAAGGGAAATCTCTGCCGACTGTGTAGGAACGATCTGACCAATCAGGAGTGCTTGGGCGGCTATTTTTAGACCCATCAGAGGAGCGCTTATTTTTTGGCCAATGAGGTCTCTTAAAAATTGCGGTTGCAGCTGTTACCGTTTATTCGTCTTGGGATTTTACATGTAACCGCAAAAACCTCAATCATCGCAATCCGGTATGCTTAATGACTAAATTCAAAGTATACGAAGCGGTTATTACGTTTTTTTTGAAACATAGACTATAAAATAAGTTAAAGCTCTTTTACATCACACTCGGGAAGAAAAAATTAAAACTTTATTACACACCGGAATGCGCGTCGTTACTCTATGTATTATTATCGGACTGTTATTCTGGCTGGTAGATTATCCCGTGCTGTATACTGAAAAGAAATTATAAATAGTTTTTCGTTTTTAATATTAATTTGTAGAAAAAAGAAATTTATCAGAGTCCCCCGAGGGATACAGGTAGTGTGTGTTTGTGTTTTTTTGGATAGCTATGTTAGTGTTTTTGGTTTTTTATGTCTTTTATGGGTTCGGGTTGTCTTTTGAGTGTGTCTACTGATTTTTTTGTTATGATAACCGCAAAACCGCAAAATGTCCCGTTACGGCGCAAGTGTCCATGAGCGGTGCCCCACGGTGGCAATGGGGTAAGTCCCCACTGTGGTTCAAGATTTCATAAAGTTGAGCTAGTAATAGCTTATAATATAAACATTAGTAATAACGCGGTCCTCGAGGGACGCTTGGGACCTAATACCTCATGTCATTGCGTCCTTCTCTTATAAATAAATTTAAAGTAAGGGAAACAGCTAGTAAACTTAGAGTGAGGTCTGATGGGTCTTTTAGCTGTCCCATAGTATAAGCGACATATAATAATTACACACGGTAAAAGCTTTAAATGTTTAATGTATGGTAACTCCCGTATTAAGATACGCCTCGCTGTCTATTATTGCAAATGAGAGCCTGGCTGTTTAGAACGTGATGGTGGATTTTGATGTGGTAAAAAGTTGGCGTGCCCGTAAAGGCGCGAGTGGGTTTAAGTGAAAACGAAATACTTGATTAATCTGGAATGTAAAATGTCTAAAGCAGTAGTTGAAAATAACATGTAATGGTGCTTTGTTAATAATGAAAATACGGTTTTATTTTAATTACCGGTTGACGTTTGGCTTGGAGAGTTTGGGTCCCCGGAATGAAAGTGCTAGGACATCCAAGTGGAAAGGTAACAGAAAATTAGTGGTCCCCGTGATAGGGTTTGCGTGGGAAACGCGTCTATGAATTAACTTCGTAGACATTAGGTGTTCAGGTAATTGAAGACATATGCACGGGAGTTGATCGCTCAACTAGTAGTCCCGCTTCAGAAATGGTACGCCTCGTGTTTATAAAGCTGGTTAGCTTGAGGGACTAGGCACCTCGGGCTGAGAATCTCCTGTTGTGAAAGTTACTCAGTAAACTATTTAGCATTACACTTTCAGGTAATGTATGCATATTTGTCAGTACAATGAGAGTACCGTGTTAAGCCCCTGGTTTTTTTTTTTTAATGGGGACCTCAGTATGTTAGAAAATGGAACGAAATGGAAGTTTGAATCCTACGAAGGTAAGGTAAACTAAGATTGTGCGATATTGCTCGGCTAAATACTCGTATATGGAGATTAAATACGGTAACAGGTGGTTAACTCTATTATGTGGTGGGAAACCAGTACTCCGGGTATTAATGGGTGGAAAGACAGAAGTCTCGAATGTGACGCCTAACGCGTAGTAAACCGCTTTCGAGTGTGAGAGTCCGTGGAGTAATATGTGTTAAAGGGCTAAAGAGACGTGGTGTACGACATATTTATATGGATGGCCTGTTTGGACCTTTGTGGATACTAAGTCCAGTTAATGTGTAGGTGGTCCTAAAATTGGGTAATGGGGTTGATACCCCTGGGTAGGAGTAACGGGCGGGCAGTTTGGACAGTGTTTGTTTGTCCCGTCCAGTGTGGCGAGTGGAGGAGCATGAAGACGCTAGGGTACACGAGAGAGAAGCTGGGGGGAGGCTAGTAGGCGCATACGCGAGCTAAGAAAGGTCGGGGGAGTTAGAACATCCTAGTATGTGCAAATATCCCGTAGTTTAAGAGCCGAGGTAATGGGAAGACATTTAGGGAAAGGTGTGGAAGCCTCTGCTGGATCCCGTTAGAAAAGTAAGGTATTAGCATTGTTAGGCAGGAGACGGGATATTGGGAGGCATATGTTGGTAGACCCTTGGTCAGATAAAATGTAGATGAATCAAAATCGGGGTATAGGCCTATATGCCTGGACTAGGAGTGGGAAAAGTGTGGGGGCCTCGGTGAGGGTGGCGGATGAGGGCGCGAAAGACGCTTGGGTACACGAGAGAGGTGGGAGGGGCGGGGGGGGGGTGTAGGTGGTAATACCACACGTAAAGGTCAGGGAGTGAGAAATCATAGTGATGTGCAATAATCCGTGGTTTAAGAAGCTTATGGAATTGGGAGACCAATAGGAAAAAAAAGTTTGGTGGCAAGCCCTCTGCAGATCCCGTTAGAAAAGGTAGGACTTATGCATGTCCCCAGGAGACGGGCTATTGCAGGCCTATGTAGTAACATTCGGTTCGGTAAAAATGGTGAGAAAAATACCGGGTTATAGGCTTTCATGCCCTGACTAGGAGTGGAACGTGTGGGGGCCCTCGGCAGGAGTGCGGATGAGGGCCGAAGCCGGTCTTGGGTATACACGAGAGAGGTGGGGAGGCTGTAGGCGTCTAACACACGTAAAAAGGTCAGGGAGTTTAGAGAATCTGTAGTATGTGCAATATCGCGTAGTTAAGAGGCGAGGTATGGAGAGGTAATAGGATAGTGGGTGAGTGCTTTTTTGTAGGGACCATTAGAAATACAGGTGCAGGTCCCTTTAGCATGTCCAGGAGTAGGGCGCGATTTGCAGGCCTATGTGGTAAACATTGGAACTGTAAAATTGGTCACATATTCGGGTATGAGCGATACGCTCGGATAGGAGTAACTGGAGGCAAATCGACACCGGTCGGGTCTCGGCCAGGGTGAAAGCCCACGGTTTAAAATTTTTTTGTATGTCGACATTCCTGGATAAGAGGTAAGCGGTCAGAGTACCTATTTTGAGGTATAAAAGTGTTGGGAACCTTGTGATGGGACTGTTTCAGGTGTGGGTTCTGCTAAGAGACGGGGGGTTATCGATGGGCGGCTAGGTCCAGGAGTGGAGAGTTCTAAATAACAGTGTGGGCAATATTATGTGGTTAAGAGCCCTACAGTATTGGGCGGCAATTTGAAATGTTTGGGCAGGGGTCCGTTAGAAATGTGGGTGCGGTTTTTTCATGGCATTCCCCTGTACTCGCACAAGGAAGGGTCGACGAAAATGTCGTGCATGGCCGGTAAAAGGTTAGGCGGTCAAAATTCCGGGATCTGGGCGTTAGCCAGGCTCCGAGTACGGGGAGTTAGTAGGATAGTGTTGGCCTCCGGTAGGAGCATCAGATACGCGCGGGTGGCGGGAGTTTAACGCCTCTCGGTACTCAACAAAGGTGAGTGTCACTAGGCTTCCGAAGGGGGACCAGTGGGAGGGGAGGTTTAAGCAGTCAGATCAGTCAGAAGGTGTGTGCCAAAACAGGAAGTGTTAGGTGCGAGATACGTCGCCGGAGGAAACAGGAAGTGCTGGTGGTGTTAGGAAAACACCGAAATGTATCTCCCCATAAGAGGACATGCTAAACATTCGCACATAAGAGCCCATGTTAAAATAACTCCAAAGAGCCCATGTTGGGGGCCTAGATCCGCGGGAGGTCTACTCACCCACGCACATTGAACCCGGGGGCCTATTATTAATAAATCAAAAAAAAAAAATCATTTGTAATCTACTATGATAAATTATGAGTAACAGTTTGAAGAACTGGGAGAAAAATTTCTGGTCACACTATAATTTCCCGATATGTCTGCATATTGACTGCAAATCATTTTTTTTTATTTTTTACCAGCAATTAATCATTACTTGCAAGCAAAACTTACCAATAAATACATTAACAATAGAATTGTAGATTAAAAAAAAGAAATCGATCACTGGCACTTGACAATTTTGTAATTACTCTGCTTAAGAAAACCTCCCAGAAGATAGCCAAATGACTTTTACCTAAAATATATGATACGGATATGTCGGAATGGAAAATCACACATTCCCCCGTGCCGCATATTGAAACAATTTTGAGATGTTGTGTCATTATGTGCACCCAGGAAGATGTGCCAAAAATTGTTAATTGTTCATATTAGGCCCAAATTTCAATGATCCCTTTGTTTTATTGTAAATACAATGAACCCTTAGAGTAAGAAATAGGCTAGATGGCCTTGTGAATAAACGCTTAAAATTATACCGGGGTATACAATGAGGGATTGAGTTGACAAGCGAGGACTGTTGCTAATTATTATGCCAGCTTCTCGTCGGAAACTGTTTAATGCGTTTTTTACATAAGAAATTATGATAACAGATCCCTCAATATTGCCAGTGACATATAACCATCTTCCCAATTATTGTGTAATAAAAAGTATTTTCTTGGAATTCCTGCAGAATATTTTTTAAAATTGCAGCTCATAATGGGTTTTTGAGTATTGACGCTCCTCGAATTCAGAATACACTCTATCAAAAAATTCTAGTAGAGGCTAGATTAAGTCCGGATGGCTTGTCTTCTAATGTAGCATACGTGGACATATATAAACAAAAATTGCAGCAAATGGGTTATTGAGTATTGACGCTCATGTATTCTGAATACATACTTATCAAAAACGCAATGTTCTAGTAGAGGTCTAGATTAAGTCCGATGCTGTCTTCTATGTACAATACGTGCCATTATATAAACAAATTTACAGCAAATGGTTATCTGAGTATTGACGCTCATGTATTGCAGAATACATCTATCGCAAAAATTCTAGTAGAGGCTAGATTAAGTCCCGATGCTGTCTTCTATGTACATACTTGACATAATCTCACAAATTGCAGCAAATGGTTATTGAGTATTGACGCTCATGTATTCAGAAATACACTTATCAAAAAAAATTTTTGTAGAGGCTAGAGTTAAGTTTCCGGATGCTGTCTTCTATGTACATACGTGACATAAATAACAAATTTGCAAGCCCAAATGGTTTGAGTATTGACGCTCATGTATTCAGAATACAGCTCATCAAAACAATTCTAGTAGAGGCTAGGATTAAGTCCTCGATGCTGCTTCTATGCTACATACGTGACATATAATACGAAAATTGGCAGCAAAAGGTTTGAGTATTGCACGTCAGTATTTCAGAAATAACTCTATCAAAACCGAGTGGGAATTCTAGTAGAGGCTAGATTAAGTTCCGTTGCTGTCTTCTATGTACAATCGTGGAATATATAACAAATTGCTCAGCTAAAATGGTTGTCGTCATGCGCTCATGTATTAAGAATACACTCTATCAAAACAATTCTAGTGTAGAGGCTCGATTAAGTCCGAAGAGCTGTTCTTCTAGTACATTCCGTGTACATATATAAAAATTGCAAGCAAATGGTTATCTGAGTATTGTACGCTCATGTATTCAGAATAGACTCTTATCAAAAAATTATAGTGTAGAAGGGCTAGATTAAGTCCGATGCTGTCTTCTATGTACATACGTGACATATTAACAATATTGCAGGCAAATGGTTGAGTATTGACGCTATGAATTCAGATATACTACTTATGCAAACAATTCTTAAGTAGAGAGGCTAGGGATTAAGTTCCGATTGTGTCTTCTATGTTCACATACGTGTGCTATTTGGCTACAATTTGCAGCAAATGGGTTGAGTATTGACGCTCATGTATTCAGAATTCACTCTATCAACAATTTAGATCGAGGAAGATTAAGTCCGATGCTGTCTTCTATGTACTATACGTGAAATATATAACAAATTTCAGCTAAGGTTAGTATGTGCGCTAATGTTATTTCAGAATACACTCTATCAAAAAATTCTGAGTCGAGGATCGATTAAGTCCGATGCTGTCTTCTATGGTACATACGGTGAATATCTAACAAAATTGCAGCAAAAGTATGAGTATTGGACGTCATGTTTCAAGATACACTCTATCAAACCATTCACGTAGAGGCTAGATTATGTCCGATGCTGTCTTGTATTGTACATACGGGTGACATATATAAACAATTTGCTCGGCCAATGGTTGAGTTATTGACGCTCATGTTATCAGGACTACACCTTATCAAAACATATGTCTAGTAGAGGTAGATTAAGTCCGATGCTGTCTCTATGCTACTCCGTGAGAAATATATATAACAAATTGCAGCAAATGTTGAGTATTGACGTCATTATTAGAATAACTCTATCAAAAAAATTCTAGTTATGAGGCTGGATTAAATGTCCGCGATGCTGTCTTCTTATGTACAATACGTGACATATAATACCAAATTGCCAATGAATCTTTTATACATTGCAATTTGCAGAATGATGTTCTTTCTATACTTCAATCAAAATTATGTATTGCGTGTGCTAAACTGCAATCTGCCTCCAATATAGTAGAAAAATGAAAGTATGACCTAGAGCGTTGAGTAACTTTTAAATGCTCAAAGATGAAATATTAGAATTAGTTTACATAGGAAGAAGATCTAAAGCAGAGAAAAGAGCAATACTTGTCGGCGGAAAGCTATACCAATTTGTAAATTGCTGCTGGCGCGATTGTATCTGCTGTTTAATAGATGAAATACACATTCCCCTTCTCCAAACCCCCATGAAAAATACCTCTTTTTACATGTCAAAAAAAGAACACTACTCTAAAATAATTTGCCCTTCTGGAGGAAACGGAGCTACCATCCCAAAAACTAGTCTTTAATAAGAATATAGAGCATTGATCGCATCCAAAATTGGGGGAATAGCTGCTGCCATTTGTGTTGGCTCGTTAGCACAAACAGTATTTTTTAATAAATTTAGACACTATACCGAATCACGCTATGAGACTCAGCTGGATCAAGCAATCTTCCACAATAACTTGCTACAATTAACAACAGCTACGTTCCTACTAATTTTAAAGACGCATATTTTACAGAAACAGATTTGTAAACAAGTTTATAAAGAAGTAAACCACGCAGCATATGAAAATTATATGTATACGTAACATGATATGCGCAGTATTAAACCCCTTACTGACTGAAAAAGAAAATTACCAAAATTTATATTAGCACTTATTAACCGGACGTAGTCAATTGTGCTTTTAGTACATGTAAAAGCAGCTACAAAGTCGAAACATTCGGATATGTCCTATGTCCTGTACCATGGGAGGGAAAAAATATGGAAATGGAACAGTACCGTAAATGATCAGTGAATATTTAAAAAAATAACCAAAATAGTATTGGATTTAAAACACCCTTTCATTAGTATCTTAATAAATAACAACATTATATTTTGGTTTACATTGATGGATTAAGGATGTTGCAGCGCAACAGGGGTAATGCGTCCTTCTTCATTTATCAGATTATAACATTAGAAAAAAGTTCAATGAAATGAATATATGTCCAGTTATAACCCACGAATTGTATGCTATATATACAATCATTCACTAAATTAGATAATACACTTAATTTAAAACAACTGATAATGTGTCTGTGAGGAGACTCAAAATCCGGATTATGCCAGCTTGATGTGAGTGTAAATAAAGGTTAACACTTCAGTAGGATTAATAATGGACCTATAATAAATATTGTCGACCTGAAAATACAAATATCAATGACAATGAGCCCACAGAACGCACATAACTTATAGAAGATAATGATATCGTAGACTTAATTGGCTAAATAAGCATAGGATGGTTGAGGATAAATAAGGAGGGAATTTTTTTATATGTCTGCGCGCCGGATTTTAAACGCTAATCAAAGAAAAAATATATATATTTATAGGTACAAATTGTTAAATAAATGAGTGATTCGTGAGTAGACAAGACATGGTTTAATACAACAAGCAATGGGAAGAGGAAACTTAAATTTAAACATTAAATTTAGGCTGCGGTTAGGTCAAGGGAATGTCACTTTAATTTGTAACGAATGAAACAATTTTTCACACCAATGTGTCTAAAGTGTCCCTTAGGAAATATAGAACATATTGAATATATGTTGCATACTAAAATACCGCCCAGTTAATTATCATATAAGACAGCTGTGTTTTAAGAAAATCAGTCGTCTTAATCAGTAATAATAATGCAACTTTAAGTCGCATTTTTAACTCCAAGAAGATGAGAGAATATAAAGAAAGTAAAACTAATTATATAAATGTGTAAAAGAAACTTATAACACATTATTCACCACAACATTAGATAAACTAAAGTGTTAAGGCTTGTTTTACGCAGTCCCCCACTTTTCGTGGATAGGCTATCGCCTTGTGGATCCCTGGCTGGAAGATCAACTAAAAAGTCTAACCATCCAAATTAAATCCCTTTTGTCATTCGACTGTCCTTATCTTTTTCTAACAAACACGGTTAGGAACACCAAATTTAAAAATACCATGGGGATGAAAAACAGATTGCAGGCTCAATCTACAGGTGACCTTATTAAATTCACACCAAAATGTAGAACACTAGTTAGATACGCAAAATATTATGAATAATGAAGTATAAAGTTTGTAAATAATCGCCCTCCTGCATCCCAAAAAAATTTTAACACTTCAAGTCATATCTCGCTTGCAGTGGAATGGTTCCTTCTGTTACCGCCCAATCTCCCTCTTCCTTTCTGTTGTCAAAAAATTTCTTGAGCGGATACTTGGCTCGATTCCCGAGAAGGCGTTATGGAGATTCGTGATGAAAACAGTACGACTTTCGTCGGGGCCATCCACCACCTCCAAACTAACTAGAGTGTTTTCTGACCTCAATGAGAAAACCATTTAACCAGCGACTCGTCACCACCGCAGTCTTCCTTGCAAGTCAGCAAGGCCTTCGACCTCGACTGGCATCACAAGTGAGATGTACAAGTTGTTTTGTTGTGTTTTTTGTTTGGTCCACTAGTCACCACTTTCACGCAGCATGCTCCAGCTCCTCCTAGTCGCCTACATGGCGGGACCGGACGATCGCTATGTTAGACAGAGGGCGCAGGCCGCGTCGTCCAACTGCCGCCGATCACAGCGGGAGTGCCACAGGAATCAGTGATCTGGGGCCCGTGTGGTACCTGTGGAACATCAAATGACATCCCAGTCATTTCCAGGATTCTCTCGCCCTCTACGCGGCGACAACGCGCTGTTCTATTGCAAGTAAGCCACAATCCGTTCAATCATGGGTCTACAATGAGACGACAGATGGGAACAATTGGACCCCTGGCTGAGGAAGTGGAAGGTCGAGCTTAACAGACTCAGAATAGCGAGGCTATGTGCTTCACCAAACACCTAAAATAGACTACTGGCACAGGAGAATATACCTGCAACGGGATTTTTACTACCAAGGTGTCAAGTCCATCCAACGCTTGGGAGTCGTCCTCAACAGTGACTCTCACGACTGGGCTTACCGCCAAAGGGAGAATCCGCCCCGGAATGACCGCCCGTCAAGGGCTGTCGGGTCCTGCTGACACCTCACTCCGGACTGCCTACAAAACACAAAGCTAAGCTCTACAAAAACGATAGTCCGCCCTATCGCGACAAACGCTCATCCTGCCTGGTATTCCACACACCTTCGCCAAGACGATCCCACAAACTGACTAACCACACCATGGTCCGTCAGGGAACACGGTGTTCTACGGTCTGCAGGGCTACGCTAAGCCGCCTTTGCTAAGAATACATCAGAGACCTGGCGAGGCCCATGTATGAAGTAGGAGCTACGTCACCGCGGGTGGCCGACACATCCTGTGAATGGGG
>NW_025784763.1:0-22861 GCF_021130785.1 Homalodisca vitripennis
TTTCCTATCAGTGATAATAAACATTATTTAGTAAGTTATAACTTTATAATGTTAGGTAACTATTATATGATTACATACAATAAGAATTACAGTACACTTAATAAACAATGGGCAAGATTAACTACACAGTTACCTTTATTAGTAATCAAATCATACTAAGAATGCAAAGCATAATATTGTGCAAACATCTCCTATTACACTAAGAATGATGGAAATAAAATAAGTGTAACCTTTTAAACTAATTTTTATAAAGATTTATAACATTAGCTTAGTTTAACATAAACACCATTGTAGAGTAAATAAAACTGATGTACTAAAAATCCTATTTTAACTAGATATGTAAATTATTAGTAGCATCCTATCCTTATACAGGTTTTGTGTTCTTTTCAAATTTTGGATAACTGCTACTTGTATTTTGTATATATTCAATCAATAATGTATTCTATTTTTAGCTGACAGTATTGTTACCACTCTTAATAATAATTTTTTATAGTAAACATGTTTTAGTAAATAACGTTCCAACAATAGTAAAAAAAAACACACTAACTATGGTTTAAAACCTTTATTTTTAAAATTTCCTCTTAGATTTGTTTTTCTGTCACAAAAAAATTAGGGTTTTAATTAGTAATTACACTCTGAACCGTAACACTGGTTTTGCTGTGTATTCAAAATAGTTTGTTTTATATACGTTAACATATATAAGTATAAAAAACCATTTTTCAACCTTTAGTGACCCCCTTCAAAGGTTTCAAAAAATAGTTACACATTTATATCTATACACATTTTAAGTTAGGTGACGTTTGAAATTTAAAAATGTTGATATTGATTTTTATAATTGGTTACTATTAAAATTTTACTCCAGTATCTTCTAAACATATCTTACATTTTAACTCTAGTTGAGCTGGGTGATGCGTCCATATGGCGCCCTTAAGGTGTCCGTGTTCGAGCCACCATACGCCGGTGAGGTGTCATCTGGTGCCGTGTTGTCCTCAGATGTAGTTGTTCGTGGTCCCGCAGCTACCATGTTGGCACCCTCGCAGTCCTGCACTCTCACAGCTTGCGAGTCTGCTGTCTTGCGTACCAAAATCTTGCCGTCACTCACCCAGGCGTAGGCGAGCTTCTTCTCTTTGACCAGGGTCTTCGGCGTGTCCTAGAAGTTGTCTGTTGTGTGCCGTGAGGTGTTCATTGACGTACACAGGGGCTTGCTTGAGTGTCGGGGACAGGTCCGTAGTCTCGATCTTCTTCCTCTTGGCTGCGGACAACCACACGGCTCTGGTGTATCTTGACACAAACTGTATTACTATGCCTGGAGCCAAAACGTTCTTAGTGGGTCTCGACAACCGGTGTGCTATAGAGATGTCCTCATTTGCATGATTCACACCCAGGGCCTGGGCGACCATTCTCACTACATTGTAGATATCCTCATTACGAGAGTAAGGGATTCCTCTGACTTCTATGTTTCGGTTTCTCGAATACTGCTGAATTTCGTTAATTTCATTTTGCATGCTGCCAACCTTCTTGTCTAATAGGGCGTTTTTATTGTATAATTCTTTACATTTAACTTTCAGGTCTGCATTTTCTTTTTCAAGCGTAGTTAATTTTGTTTGTACTCCCATCTAGCGTAGTGCTGATATTTTTTGAGTGTAATTTCAAGTGCAACGAAACTCTCTTTATTTTCTTTGCTGTTTTTAAGCATTTCTTGTTGTATAGATTTCAGAATAACTCATAGCTGCTGTATCCTCCAGACCGGGGCGTGTAACCGCTGGCACCTCCGGCTTGCAGTCCTCACACCTCCACTCCTCAATCTGCTTCTCTGTCATACCCTCCAACTTAGCCACCGTTCTGACACGACAACACGCCACATGAAACTCCTTTGCACATTTCTCGCACTTAATAACTTCTTTGCGATTTGATATTAACTGTTTACACTTACCACAAGCCATAGATTACGCCTTTCAAAAAAATAAATGCGAAAAAATAAAATATGTCTGATACACCTCCACGCTAGTCAGTAATACACTTGTTATGAAGAAACAATAAACTTGTTAAAATTATTACTTGTAAAAAAATATTACTTGTAAAATTGTTATAAATATCACTTTACATGCAGTTGCATACTATTCATCAGGAAAGAACGGGCAGGTAGGTTGAGCAAACCTTATCAAGCGGAGCGGCTTATCATACGACCTTCCGACTCAGTGGCCTGATAAAGACTGAATCGGTTTATTCAATTCTTTAATCTTTTTTTCATCCAAAACAGTCAAAAATCTGTTCGGCAAGTGTACTTTACAATCTTCCAACTCGGCAATTATTGTCATACCAAATTTATGTTTAATGTTTAATTTTTCTCCAAATTCAAAATTTTTTATTTCTTATTTTCTTCTAAATCAAATTAATTTCTTATATTCTTTAAATATTAGTTTCACCAACTTCATTTAATTCCTTTAGTAGCTCCATTTACATGGAAAACAAATATCTTATTTTATTTCAATTAATTTTTCGAAGCAAAATCACGAAGCTAGACCACGAAACCAGCTCACGAAGCTAGACCACGAAGGAAGACCACGAAGCCAGCTCAGGAAGCTACACCACGAAGGAAGACCTCGAAGCCAGCTCACGAAGCTACACCACGAAGGAAGACCACGAAGCAGCTATAAAAATTTCTGATATAGTCAAAAAGATTATCAATAGCACAATTGATGTGGATGAGTTACAAAATATTTCTGGAGGCCGACTGTATAAATATAGATTTAGACAAAAACAACGGTTGAGGAATAAGAGAAACTCTTAAATTCTAAACAAACAACAAACTTTTTGATGGATACAATTTTATACAAATATATAATATATATATATATATATATATATATATATATATATATATATATATATATCTGTATAAAATTGTATCCATCAAAAAGTTTGTTGCTTGTTTAGAATTTAAGAGTTTCTCTTATATCTATAATATATATCTATATTATATTTGTATAAGTGGCAATAGCCTAATTTAATTTCAATAAATATTGAATCGCAAAAAAGTACTTGCTCCGCCGGGACTCGAACCCGGATCTCTCACTTACCGGGTGAATGTGCTACCATTACACCACAGAGCCCTCACTTTTTACGATTCAATTATTTTGTATTTGGCCGTTTCTTTCACATATGTGTTTCAATAACCAAGTTAACATATGATCGGAAGACCAAATACCTGTCAAATGACTTCTGTTTACATTCATTAAATTTGTATAAGTGGCAATAGCCTAATTTAATTTCAATAAATATTGAATCTCAAAAAGTACTTGCTCCGCCGGGACTCGAACCCGGATCTCTCACTTGCCGGGTGAATGTGCTACCATTACACCAGAGAGCCCTAACTTTTTTCGATTCAATTATTTAGTATTTGGCCGTTTCTTTCACATATGTGTTTCAATAACCAAACTAACATAATAATAAAAAAACAAAATATTATTGAAATTTAATACAATATATATATATATATATATATATATACACACACAAGAAACAGGTTTATTCTCTTCTAAGAAATAAACCACGTTATATTGGTTCGAAAAATTTATAAATTTTCGTGTATCTAGGTACACTTCTTCAGATAAACATAACTTGTATATATATTTACACAAATTGTAACAAAAAATAGGTAAAAACTCAAACAAGAAAAACAAACATTATAAATAAATACGGTAGATCAGCAGTTGATGGTCCACGACATAACATGTGTGAATGAGTAGACGAAAAATAAATTTATCTTAAACTAAGACCCCTTGGATGTCTTCTCTGAAGTACCAATTGGTGTACAGTTTCACTTTTCAATTGCTAAAATTAAATTAAAATTCCTAAATTCACAGGACCATTTTCCTTTAGTTTGGTTTCGTTTTATTGATGTTGTATTTTTTCAGTGGGATCATAGTGAAGTACTCCTTCAAGAATTTCTACATGCAATTGAACACGTTTTTTAAACCCTCAAATTTACTTAGAAATGTTCTTATGAAATTCGTACTTTTCTTGGACGTAGATGTTTTTATAGAGTCTGGTTTATTAAAAACTAAAATACATGTAAAAGACACCAATACTATGCAGTATTTGAATTACAATAGTTGTCACCCCACTTTATGTGAAAAAAGTATTCCGAAGATTCTTTCAATTCGTGCGAAAAATCTTTGCAATAATAAGGACGATTTTATTTAATTATATCAATAAGTTAATTTTGTGGTGTTAGAAAAAAATGGATATCCCTATAAAGTTATCAAGTACAATTTGAATCAACCATCAAACAAAAAATAATTATCCTTTTCCCAAAACGATCCGAAATTTATAACACAATTTTATACTAGCCTTCAGAAAATCAACTCAACCATGAGGACAGCCTTTAAGCTACTTCAAAGTTCTCAAGAAACTAAGATTTATTTTAAAAATCTCAAAGAATTGTATTCAAAAGCCCACCTACATTAAACAGATGTTGGGTCTGTACTGATCCTCTAAAAGAGATATATAAGGAATCACAGTCTTTTGGTTGTAAACCTTGCCCAAAAACCTCGTTGTGGAACCTGTAAGATCATGTCTACAAGTTAAAAATTTCAAAAGTTATGTAATGAATCATGTATATTCTATCAAAGGAACTATCAACTGTGACACTAAAAACCTTAATTACCAGTATGACTGTAAATTTTTGTGAAAAAACAGTATGTCGGCCAAACATCGAATCCTTTAACCCATACGAGTAACTGGCCATCGATTTGCATTGTCCATAGCGATATAGAAAACCCTTTAGCCAGTCACGCTATCAATGTCCAATAAGGTTCCTTAGTAGATTTAAATTGAAATATATATATATATATATATATATATATATATGTGTAAATGTGTGTGTGTGTGTGTGTGTGTGTGTGTGTGTGTGTGTGTGTGTGTGTGTGTGTGTGTGACACGTCCGGCCAAATAAAAGATATTTCAATCGTAAAAAGTGAGGGTTCTGTGGTGTAATGGTAGCAACATTCACCCGGCAAGTGAGAGATCCGGGTTCCAGTCCCGGCGGAGCAAGTATTTTTTTGTTATTCAATGTTTATTGAGATTAAATTCGGCTATTGCCATTTATACTTATTGTAATATATATATATATATTATTATATATATAAATATATATATATATATAAATGTGAGTTTAAAAGTATATTTTTACTGAAATTTACAATTTTCTTATCTAGAGAAAACGTTTAATTAAATAGTAAGAGTTACTTTTAAGTTTACTCTATGCTTTGACGACTAGAAATTGACACACGTTTACAATTGGAAATATATAAATTAAACGTATAATAGTCTGTTCATGGTAACAGTGTTTACAATAAAATAGAGAAGTCAATTACAATAAACAGGCTCTTTGAGATGAATATGTATTTACTTTAGAGACCAAGATTAAATTTTCCGATAGAGCAATATTCTTAGAAGGAATCCTAAGAATGATAATGTAAAATTGAACAGATTGGCTGGATTTTTTATGCGTGAAAGCAAAACAAAAAGTCACTTTCCAAATTTATAATATTATTAGAATGTATTTATATTGTAGAGTATATATTATATATTTATTTCCAATGAATATTGAATTGGGAACATATATGTTTTAATCATACAAAAAGAAAAAATACATACGAATTAAAAAGTACAGTGTTATATTCTCTTAACTGGTCGTATAGAGGTAGTAAAGCACATAAAACCATTTGTACGTTTATATTTCAGAAGTACTATATTTATAGTTTTCATGAAAAAACAACTACAAAACAACAAATCTTGTAATAATTGTGAATTTTTATTAAAAAAAAGTTAAATATAAGGTTTTAAATGTGCTAATACAGTATATAGTTACATACAAAACCTAAAATACATATTTTCATATAATCAGAACTTTTGAAGTTTACACATTACCAACGTAATTAGTATTGCCTTTGATAAATTGTAAGTAATATTTTGTGTAAAAGATATTGGAACTAATTAGGAATACAAAACAATCCTTGTTTCCAAATAGCACAAGTATATAATATGTTTCAGTTACATACACTGCATGGTTTTAAAGTAAAGTTGGGTATTGTTTTAGAATGAAGGACTAAATTTTCTACAAAAATAACATCTGAGTAATGGTTTTTTTGTCAGGTGATATTATAAGAGTGTTCTGTTGGCTATAATGGTAAAAACCATGAGGAAATATAGGTCTCCAGACAATAAAGAAAATCTTACATCATGTGTATTTCAAGAACAACGTTTGAGGCATACCTTAGCGAATTTTTAGCGTATTCTCCCAGAGAATCTTGTCTTCGTAAGATTCAGGGTATAGATAAAGAGTAGATTTTTGAAGTGCTCTTGACTGATGTATTTTTAACGAATAACTGGGAATGTCCATCGCACTCAAGATAATGCTTGGAGGCCGTCTGACCCAAACCTTTATATAAAACGGAGGCTCGAAAGAATCCTTACTACACATCGTTTTCACAGTCTGGAGGTCGAGACAGTTAACGGTAAGTGTTGTACTGTAGTTTTCTTCATTGCGATATTTATACTGTTACTTTTTTCTGGCATTGTAAATGTTTCATGAAATATTCGAAATCAAATCTGTATTACCTACTATCTGAGATGGATACATATAATTGTACATTTGTACATTTTGTATTCAGTATATTATTAAATTGCATGGCGTCTTAAGCACAAACCTAAAGAGAATTCGCTAATATAAAATCATATTATTACCTTTTATTGTACGAGATATTATTATTTAATTTAAGTTCTTCATTTATTTCACAAAAGCAAACAATTTTTAGTGACATCGATTTCTAAGTTTTATAATAAATATAAAACTACTTAAAAAAGATTTGGACACAATTTCAATGTTATATATTTGCAATATTAGTTTTCAGAACGATTACTGAATGTTTTAAAATTTAATGAATATAAAAATATTGATTAATAACAAAGGTTTTCATCACGATAACAATCGTGTATTAGTTAATATCAATGCAATACGATAATGTAGTGGCTGTTATATGATAACAAGTTGAGGACTAAACTATTTTTCCAGGTAACCATGAAAATCTTACTTCTCTCTGCCCTGGTGGCCGTCGCCCTCTCCCATCCTCTGGAAGTGTCCGAGGAAGATCATGCCCAATGGGAACTGTTCAAGGTAATACAGAATACATTTAGACCACGAATGTAATGTAGAATTGTATAGAACGTAGTGAACTCTTCCCGACAAATCATGTTTAAGATCTTGTGTTTTTTAATCAGATTGAACTATATCCGTCGTTGACGAGAGTTGGATAATATACACTGAGGGCAATTTAAATTGTTTTAATTGTGTAATATTTTATTTCAAATGAGATTATTTCTACATTTCTCTTATCTGTAGCTGATTCCTCACATGATTGCTTCAAATCTATCCTGAAACATCCTCTTTATTAATATTGCTAATCTTATCATGAGTCTAAAATAATGTCTTCCTTATCAGCTCAGAAGTGAACTTTCAACCCATTTGTGATCATTGACTGCCTCAGTCTGATGTGTCTATCCATTACTGCAGGTCATTCCCAGCTTAGACAACAACATCACCAACAGATTGTGCCAGAGCCGTTGCTCTAGTTGATAGTGGGTTAACAACGGCGAGAAGTAGAAAACATCACAGGGTTCCCTAGATCCAGCATAAGCGGAGTTGTGATTTCGCTTTAGATTAACAGGAAGTTATGAAAGTAGGCAGGGATTCAGGCCGTAACAACATGTGCCAGAGATGATCGTTTTGTTGTGTCAGTAAGTTTGAAAAATCGGTTCAGAACTTCTGTTGAGGGCATATGAGAGCCCGTGGAGTGAATGTTTCCACACAGACAATTAGAATAAGGTTACAGTAATGGGACTTGAAACTTATCGCCCAGATATAGGTCCTAGGCTGCACCCGCACCACCGAAGAGCTCGGTTAGAGTTTGCTCGAACTCACGTAAATTGGACTGCAGAGCAGTGGAGCCCAGTGCTGTGGACCGATGAGTCTCAGTTCTCTCTGAGATCACCAGACGTCGTGAAAGAGTGTGGAGAAGGGCTGGAGAGAGGTTTGCTCAATGTGCAATATCGCCAAGAGACAGTTTTGATAGTGGGTCCATAATGGTTTGGGGAGGAATTTCAAGAGAGGCTCACACTGAGCTTGTAATTGTTAATAGAGGAACATTAAATGCTGAAAGGTATGTGGAAGAGGTTTTGTCAGAACATTTAGTGGTTTCTGCGGGATTTGTGGGTCCTAGATTCATGCTGATGCAAGATAATGCTCGTCCACACACCGCAAGGGTGGTGCAAAATATAATTATAAAATATATAAATATAAATATAAAATCCTCAGAATAATTTTAAGTAAAACGAATAATTTAAACAGAGACAGTTCATTTCCACTTTACGTTTGTTAAAAATATTACCAATTCAACATCTGTTTGTATACAAGGTGTTAAGAAACCTTATTTATTAGAAGCGGAAATAATGGGAACCAAAATTTATTTTACTCTACCCGTAATGTAACAACATAGTACAATAAGAATTCCTAAAGTGAACAAAGAAATTTTTATGGCATTCCTTCCAATACCTTGCTCCTAAATATTTTAATCAAATACCAATTTCTTGTAGGACTTGTAATTCATTTAAAAAACAAATTGTGCTAAATTGTTCAATTGGCTTTTATTGCAGGAATATGTTTGTTTTTAAATTATGTCCTCAGATAAAAAATATGTAGTTCAGTTAGTTTAACATGAAATTGAATTTGTATATTTACATATTATTATATTTATATATTTGTTATTTAATTATTTATTTGTTACATTTGTTAAATGATATATTGTTGATTTGGTACGGTTATTGTTTAAATGTTATTGTTATCGTTAAGATTTTATTATATTGTTGTTGGTGTGTTAACTATTAGTTTAATTTGTTGTTATTTTGTGTTGAGTTATTAATATAATGAATACCGACATGTATATGTATATATTATATATATATATATATATATATATATATATATATATATATATATTATATATATATATGATCTACAGTTAAATGAGTTAGTGCACTCAGTAACAAGAAGGAAGGAAAAGTTATATATTTGTTATTTTCATTATTTATTTGTTACATGTTTTGAGTGATATATTGTTGATTTGGCCTACGTTTATTGTTAAAATGTTATTGTTATTGCTAAAATATTATTGTTATTGTTAAGATTGTATTATTATTATTGATATGTTACTTATAGTTTAATTGCCGTTGTTCAGTGTTGAGTTATTAATATCATGAATACCGTCATACCTATAAATTGTATATGTTGTTCAGTAAAATAAGTTAGTGCACTCAGTAACAAGAAGGAAGGAAAAGTTAGAATTGGATTAGCTTACCCAGATGGAGGTTAGTTACACACAACACAATACTTGTTATCACTTGTATTAATTACCACACAATTATAATTATTAATTTTCACAACACCAGCCACTTGTGACATTTTCAAAAAAATATAGGAAAACACAATGTGGATAGGATAGTAAATTGTAAATGGATAGTTTAGTATTTATTTCTGATGAATTATGTCACTGAGTATCCAGAATAATGCCGGCTAATGCATGACTGAGTCAGGGAAATTTGGACAAACCTCTGTCGGAGAGCAAAACTGAACTTTGCTCTCTGAACTGGTTGGACAACCAATGAAAATTAAAATCACTGTTGGCTGGCGTTATTCAACAATATTTGGATATTCATAGAAAACCTATCAGCCCTGGTTCACGTCCAGTAGTATTAAAACAATATATTAATTAAAAAGAAAACACTACAATTGGAGGCTCATTTTTAAATGACTACTTAAGTTGCTGGACTCTAGATTAAGCGTATTAATATTATTATCAAATTATATCACTGGCCACACTACTGGTAATAGAGGCCAGTAAATCTCCGAAAAAAGTTATTGTGAATTATACTTTATAAATTATTATTATTATTATTGTATTAAAATTACTAATGTGAAGTTGAAATCGAAGTAATGGAATGGCCCGCACACAGCCCGGATCTTAATCCATTAGAAAACATCTGGGATGTCATGGGAAGAGCAATTAGAAATTCGTCGAGGTGAGTAACCTCTTTGCAACAGCTTGGCCAGGCCCTGCAGGAGGACTGGAATAACTTGGACCAGAAGGAGATACGGGGTTTGATTGACAGCATCGGTCGCAGACTACAAGCAGTCATCAGAGGCCGAGGTGGGAATACAAGATACTAAAACGCCTTTTGGACTACTCCAAGTTGAAGTAAAAATCATTATAACCATTTAATTTCTTTCTCCTTTTTTTGAATTTTCAGTTTTTTTAGGAATTAACTTGTAATTACGAATAAATATTTGTACATTGTTCTTCTTTTTGTTGCAGAAATGTGTAAAGACACTTTTCAATTTGGTTTTTGGTTTTACATCAATTATAACATTTAAAGATTGAAAAATATTAAGTGTCCCACTTTTTTTGTCCCTCAGTATACATCTGTATAAAAACTGTAGTTAGTTTATATTATGCAAATCACTAACGTTCTTATTAATATTACTGTATCAAAACTATATTCATGGAGTCTTGACATAGATGACAGACTGATAATCAACTAGGTCAATATTAAACGTTTATGTCTACTAAGAATAATGAAAAAAACTACTAAACCTAATAATAGTATAGTAAGTAGTACGTAATAATAATAAAAATACGTAGTAAAACAGTATTTGTATTTCGAATAAATTGATTATTTTAAGTTATGTACATATATTACACAAAATAATTCCCTATTATGTACGTGAAATTAAATTAATTAATGATATTTGCTTATATTACTGGTATTGTAAAAAATCTAGTTTACTTATACAGTTTCATTAATCGGAATATTGTATTAAACAAATATCTTTCTAATTGTTTACATGTTTATTTTAGTTTATAAATGTACGTTCCAATAAAGCACAAACATTTTTAAAATTTTCAAAACCAAAGATATTAATTTACTGCTAAAGACATTAAAAATGGTATATGTATAGGTTATATTACATTGTGACGTTAATACTTCAAATCTAATAGAAACCTGTAATTTAGGTGGCCCACGAAAGAGAATACGATACACCAGAAGAAGAAGAAAACAGAAAGAATATTTTCCTGGAAAAACCTACAGTTTGTACGAGAGCACAATGAAAAGTTTGAAAATGGCGAAGTTACTTTTGATGTTGAAATAAATAAATTTTCCGATTTGGTAAGTTCATAAACACTCATAGGTATATTACAACAAATACTGTAATGATAGGATGCAGTATGATATGATGATATCTAGTCCTATTGTGAGACACTAAATGTTCAATAAATTTATCGCACAAATGCTTTTCATAATTTTTCAATATATTGACCTATATTTAAAAAGTATATTACTGAATATAATTTTTAATACTTTACCCACAAAAAATAATATTTTTCTAAATACTGTGCAACTGAGTTTAAATATTTTTATTGAAATTTTAAAGTTCCTACGCAAATAAAATATTATAAACATGGATAGGAATAGAAAGTTTACGTTTATTAAATTTATATGAAAAATGCTTTCATGAAAGAGGCGGAGATATAGTTATTAAGTCCTCTACCACTCAAACTCACACACCTTTAACAGTAAACTTACATTAGTATGATAAATTTGCGGTAAAATTTAACTTATACTTTATATAGAAAATTACAATTAACGTGTATTAAATTAATTAAATTAAAAGTGAAAGTCTACATATAAAATGAATGAAAAAAATAATATACAGGAGAAAATTATGTAAGTATTTTAATAAACACAATACAATTCAATATGACGAACACGAATGAAAGACACATTGAATCAGTTCAGAAAGAGTTTGAGGTCTACAAACGTTTTCTTTAATGAGAGAACCAGTGCTTGGTTCCAAAAATCGAGTAATACAGCTAGTATTAATATATCTGTTATTTATGCATAATAAACATACATTAATACTTTCAAACCCCCACACAGACCACCGAGGAGTTCGTGACCATGATGAATGGCTACAAAGCGCCCAGAGGGATACGAGAGTACTGGAGATAAATTCGACGACTCAGAGAACGTCAAGCTCCCTAAGCACTTGGACTGGAGGAAGAAAGGAGCTGTCACTGAAGTCAAGGACCAAGGACTTTGTGGAGCTGGCTGGGCTTTTAGTGCTGTAAAGTCTTTGAGTGGTCATAAAATTTGTACTCTAAATTATTAATGGTTTATTGAAATCTCAGCTATAATGCAAGTAAGCAAATAGATCTAATTATTAATTTAAAACTGTTTTGAAATGACGTTGTGTTAAACAGACTGGAAGTCTCGAGGGTCAACAATACCTGAAGTCTAAGAAGCTGGTGTCACTCAGTGAACAGAATCTTTTGGACTGCTCAACTGTTTGAAGGAAACTTTGGATGTCTTGGTGGTCAAATGGACTTTGCCTTTTATTACGTGCAAAACAACAAGGGGCATTGACACAGAGGCATCTTACCCCTACGAGGGTGGCGTACGTTAATAATACTCCTTGCTTCTTTCTATAACTTATATTTTTGTCCTGTTAAAAAAGCACGCTAATTTTGTGCATCTATCCTTAACACAAAACTTGTTGATATGACTCTTAGTTAAAAAAATATCATATTTGCGCTGATATTTATACGTACTACTTAATTATAACAGTGCTAGGTAATATTCTAGACATTTTTTGCTGTAAATGTATGGTACAATATTAGGTCAATGAAACATTTTCCCATCCTCATTTCCTTCATGTTTTAATACTTGAATTTTCAGATACGTCCAGTTACACAGGAAACATACATGTTTTAATTTACAGAGTGGCAATTGCCGCTACAACCCCAAGAACAAGGGAGCCAACCGACAATGGATATGTCGACATCACTTCAGGCAGCGAGAATGCTCTGCAGAAGGCTGTGGCCACGATTGGGCCGATATCATTCGCCATTGACAGCTCAGCAAACGTCCTTTAAACACTACAAGAGTGGTAAGTTTATTCTCCAGTAAGTAACTCCACCTGTGACAATTTGAATAACCTTGCATTTGTCCCTCATTAAGTAATGTGTTCTCATTGATTTCCAGGAGTGTACAAGAGTCCTGACTGCTCTTCAATTGACGTGAACCACGGTGTTCTGGCTGTTGGCTATGGCTCTGCCAAGAAGGGTGGTGCCTACTGGCTGGTGAAGAACTCCTTGGAAGTGACTGGGGCATGAACGGCTACGTCATGATGGCTAGAAACCACAATAACATGTGTGGCATTGCCCACTCTCGCTAGCTATCCCAAGGTTTAATAACTTTTTATTATTACATATGGACGAGTTATTAAACTTCCCTGAGTATTGAGATCTTAGTTATTTTTTACCTTATATACTTATTAGTACACGTTTATTGTACTAACTAAACTCTTCATAGACATTCACATTAGTATTGCTCTGTTCCTTTTTAGTCAAGGGGTAAACATATTACGATGTTTTTTTTTTTTAATTAAGTTTATAAAAAATAATGATATAAATTAACAATAACAATAATGAATAGTTCTAGTAAATATTTTGCATTATTTATATTTTGAATTGGTAAGCCTTAAATTTTTGCATAATTTATATAACATGCACAAAGTTTTATATTGATGATTTGTTTTAGTTAAAAATACCACAGTGAGTGTTTATCTTTAAGAAATATGTCATTTCCATAAATATTTGTGTACATGAAATTAAACAGTAATATGTAATCACGAGACATATGTGACATAACATTTTGTCTCAGAAATTGAAACATCCCTAAAAAAATCTACTTTCGACTATTACGAATGAAATAAATTATTACATTTAACTAAATTTACAAAACCCCAGCAGGTTAACATGATACTGAAAGAGATAAGATGTATTTTTGGCTGCATATCTTTAAACAATATCAGTTCTGTTCATAGTTTTTAAATGTTTTAAATTTAAAAAAGGGCTTTATTAATCCACGTTACATTACATACTTTGTTTATTTTATTTATTACAGTGTAAGACAGTTTTACAAGCAAATTCTAGATTAAATATATGTCCTTTTTATCTTTTGTAAGTAACTAAAATACAAATAATTTAATCTTTCAATGGAAAGTTTAATTTTTTCTTTTTTGGTTAGTATTCAAAATTTAAATACGGCTATGAACATCGACTCTAAAAAGATATAATGTATTAAAAACTATATTACACATAAATATTGTGTGTCTGCTATTTTAGTACGTAACAATAAAAAAAAAACTGTAAATCTTTGAAAACCTCAAATAATTAAGTAATGAAATCCAAATAATCTTCAAGAAGGTTGTTATTTCTGTGGAAAAATAAAAAAATATTCAACAATTAATAAAAATTATTAAGTGGTAAATATTTGTGTAAGTATGAACTTTATGTTGGTTGTGTAACTATGAACGTAATTTAAGCGTCATCGATGTATGATACGCAGATACATATCATGAAGAAAATGAATATGTCTGCCGGAAGGAAGAAAAAACCATTGTTTATTGTACTATTTCATATAACTGTCTCTCTGAAGGACATGTAAGAAGAAAGGAAAATTAATCAAATACGGATTTGAAATGTTTTGCATTTCAAAAGAGTTATTGGAGCCTGTTTACGATCAAACGAACTATACTACTGTGAAAAAACCGGGGCGCGCTGGGCTACAGAACCGGGCCGAAATCCGGGGTTATGCGTCTGAACGTTTGCAGGCGCTCGGAGTGGGCAAGAACGACCGCTCCGTGCGGTAACAAGCAGGCTATGCAGTTTTTGTCTTTCCCGTCGGGCATTTTAAATCGCCCCTGTAGCCTCTAATATGATTAAAATTTATAAACAACATAAATTTCTAACATCCTGTTGTTACACACAGGTCCGTATTTTTTTTTCTTAAGCATTTGAGGTGTATGATTAAATTAACCTATAAACAATAACCCTTGTAATCGTTGATCGAAATTTACCGTAGGCTAAACGACAGTAACCTAACACACCGTGACCAGGAACCAGATATAGTCCTAGGTAAAAATAGTAGGCTACATGTATTTCTATATTACCTTTGTGGTATATATTCAATTTCAATGTCCACAAACAAATTCACCAAACATGATAAACTTAGAGTCTAATGTGTTGGAAAACAAAAAAAATTCATTTTTATTAAGTTTTTTGTCTTATGCCCAAGTTAGATTTCTTTCTTCGTCACATGCAACAGGTTTTTTTGTTTTGGCAATGCTGAATGAGATATTATTTTTCAAAAAACAATTGAGTTACAGATTTTATTAACAAAATTAATTTCAATGGTCTATCCTAGTAAATTTCATTCCATCGTTTACTTAAGATGTCCTTTTGAATACACGTACCTGTTAAATGGTTACAAACTCTCATTGGTTTAAATTTACAAGTAGTCAAATTAGTCACTGCTAGAATAGCGTGGCCTTGAAGCAAATAGGCATATTTAACGAACCATTTAATACATCCTCACTTTGATCTGATTAATTTGCCTTTTTCTTTTTTATGCCCTTAGATAATTAAAATCAGTAAGGCGATGTAAATATGTTTCTACAAGATCAGAATCATTAGCATGGAGTACATAACAACCAATCCATTTACATTTTGATGATTTGTTCTTCCTTCCATTCGTCTAACAATGACTCTCACAGATATAATAACAATAGATTTTCATGCCTTAAAACTAGAGTCATTCATAGATTTTTCACATTACACATTAAAATTTGGGCGCTCATCAAAATTTTCACCGTCTCGTCATCTATGTCATCTACAACACATTAAACCATGGCCTAACTCCCAAGGAAAGGCCTAAGTGATGAGTTTGGGGTCTAAACTCAATGACAGTTGTGGAATTTTCAGATGCCCTGACACTGTTTCCTAAACATTAGTTGCCTTATACTATGCCCCTTAAGTAAACTGTTTTTTGTTAATTAGGATTTGTCCATTAATATCCCACCCCTACTCCCCCCACCCCCCCCAGCCCACCCGACCCCCCCTACCCACACCCCACACGATTCCCACCTCACCCCCCCCTCCTCACCAGCCCAACCCGCCCTCACCCCCAACCCCCCCCCTACTATTATATCCGACTTCTAATACAGGAGAAAAATAATTCCAGGTGTGATCCCTTGACTAAATTTTGTATGACAACAAGTATTTTAAAATCCTCGTAAAACTAACAATCTGATCTCTTAAAATACAAAAACTGTCTTAATATTACTTTAGAAAAACCTAAAGCGAACGTCCTTCCCTTGCATGATTTAGAAATTGATTGTCCTCCAATTTTAAGTTTTTGACAAATAGTTTGATCCTGCTTTTTTAAGCCATTAAAAATACATCATTTGCTTTGTTTTTTTCTTCCTAGTTTCCATCCGGGCCCTTGTAGCCTCTTCCAAATGGATCCCTAACCTGTTCAATAAAAATCGAAAAGATTGTCAACTATTCGTTAAAAAAAACGATTCTAGCAGTTTGCTAGACCAAACTGAAATCATGAGAAACTGTGGTGAATGTTCTTTAATGTTCAAATATTTGTAAAGAAGCGTCTGCTAACGTCTGGAACTAATAGTCTGTGCAGCCTACCTTTACATTCATTTTTTCTAATTGTTTGTAGAAAACATGTTTTGTCTGATACATTTGTTAACACATTTTCAGACCTAGCTTGGTTCTGTAAAATTATTAAGATTCCCTCTATATACTAAAAAACAAAATTCTCCCTGACAATCGGAGTCTATAACCTTTATGTCCGCTAGTGCATTTCATAGCTAGTTTTAACATGTGTGGAGGATCCAAAATGGCACAAATTATCGTAATTCATGAGTATCGAGTTGAAAATGGCGCTTCAGGGAACTTAAAAACAACCTAAATGTTATCAAATGCGCTACAGATTCGTGCATAGGTTCCGTCAAAGGTTCCACGCTCTGTACATTTAACGCCCACTTCACTTAGTTTTAACTATAGCCACTTTAATTAGCTTGCGAACAGAAAAACTGATGAAGTTTTATTTTTACATAAAAATACCCTAACGAATACATTTAAAGTGGCCTCGTCAAAGAAACAATTTGAAATACTAAAGCTTCTGTAGCAATCTACCTCGTTGTTGTTGACTATGTTTGAATCCTCCAACATCTACATATCCTACATTTTTTTTCCCCTAGTTTGCTCGTCATAAACTATCTGCTTTCTAAATGCTACATGGAATCGAATACCAAACTTACATTTCTTATAGGTGCTCCCATGTTCCTTAACATTATGTTCTATAAATACATGAATACCTCCTCCAAAAACCCTGGACAACAATTAAAATTTTGTAAATTCCCATTTTCTAAATGTGGCAGGAATGTTGGGTAAAATTATAAAATTCTGGAAAGCCCGCAAGTATCTATAAAGCTTTTGGTGAAATAAAAATATAGTGTTAAGGGCCAAACTCCTTAACATCTTTCTGTGAAAGTATGTTTGTTTTTACTCTTTTCCCTTTGTTTTTCACTTCACAGGCTTGACCTCAACAATCTAACATCGTAAAGGCAAAGCCCCTGTAAAGTTGTTTTTCTACAATTTTCGATTAACGAATCTTGGTGCTTTAAATTTGTTTTTCAAATGTTGAAAATCAATTACTTTCATTGATCCTTAATTTACAGTCCCTTTCTTTTTAATTTTTGCTTTAGAGCTTTAAAACCTCTCCGGCGCAATAGCAACTTTTCTGGGAGATAGAGATGTGGATGGTGAATGCAGTTTTTTCCGCTTATCCCTAGAATCAATAGCATTAGAATTTAATTTACAACAAATTAAAAATTATTGTAATTATCATTCGTGAATTATATTAAAATTATTAACCCAAACTTATTAAAAAAAAACATTTGTAATAAGAACCAACCACTCCAATTCATGAGACAAATTTTTATCTAGCCGCAATCATCCTCTAAAAAAAAAAAAAAAACCTTTTACGTGATGTCCGTGTCTAATGTCTACCAACGAACTATACCTATCAGCTTGTACCGGTGTTTGATGGTAGGCCAACTGTTATGATTTTTTGCTCGTTTGGTGTGGAAACTGACTGGTCGTGTTCCAAACGGCAGGCAGCAGAACCTCAAAAAATACAAACAAAAATGCTGTTGAGATTAACCCTGCGTTGAATATAGCCCTATCGCAGCAAAATTTGCAGACCCAATAAAAAACAATAGAACATTATAACTGAGGTTTGCGGGCAACAAGGCTGGGCTTAAAATTTGTTTATAGTAATTATATCAAATAAAAAATAATCTTACAATAGTATTAATAGAATAATAACAATTATAAGTATAATGATTTTCATGTTTTTTAATACACTGTGCAGGGGAGCAAAGTAGTTTTATACGTTCTTATTAAAAATTATGTTTATCATATTACAACATTTGCTTTTTGGTATTCTGACAACACAAATTAATTATGTTTAAACTATAACCGTATGACATAGACGTGTTTGGCTTCAAAATCGGAAGATCTGCACTAGGTGGGCTGAATAGGTACGGGTAACTTCTTTTTGATGACAACCCTTCCTCTGTTTTTTTGTGAAGGTGGTTGGATATTTGATGGAAAGTCAAACAATGTCGAGAATTTGCTTTCATTTTTATTAGTCTTTTTCTTAGTCTGTGTTTGGTGAAAACTAAATGAAAATCGTCTTCTTTGAAATGTTTACCACACCACCAGAACAGTATGTTTTTTGTTGGTTTGAATTTCTTTTCTTTTCAACTGCAATAATCCATTTATTTTTAAAAGTTTGTCATCATCCAACGGAAAGCTAAAACATAAAAAGTCTGTATAATTATACTGAAAAAATCAAAACATTAACATATAATTCTGAAGATACATAAAACAAAATGTTTTAGTTTTCGTACTGGATTGGAAATTTGGTGGCATAGTGTAAAAACAAGGCTAAAATCTAACTTTAAGAATAGATAAGGCTAAACTGTAGGAACAACTCTGCTTGAGTAATTTGGATTTTTAAATTGTTTACAGAAAATATCAAATTATAGTTTATAAAAATATAAAAATATCTTTTTTGACTAGCGGAATAATTCCAGTCTTACACATAATTAATTTATTTATATACCATCAACAGTACGGTACTTACTGAACTTATTTTTTCTGTTAGGTCCTAATAAATGCTTTGCAAGTTTATGAAACCAAGTATAAAATACAACATATCAATGTTAACAATTTATATATTGCTAAACTGTAATACTATTGGTTAAAAATGTTAAAGTCCTTTACTTGTGAAAAGAAGTGTTGCAGCGCTGTTACTTACCTTCCATCTCGGAAGTACAGTTGTAACGCAGGCCACAACTCTTTAACCATTGTTAAAAAGCATCTCAGAATATAAAACCAAATTTTGTAACTCTTAAACACTCTATTAAAACGATTAAAAATAATAATTGACTTTTAAAAAACCGATTAAAAATAACAATTGGACCTTCTCGTAGCAGACGTTTGAGGACAGAACTGAAGTAAAAGAATGTCCAATTTATATTTTCAATGAATTGAGTTCGTGTTTGTGACATGAAAAGTATCATGTTGTGACATGTAAAAGCGGGTACCTGTGTAGACGATCTAGTGCGGTATGAGTTCTTGCCCACTCCGAAGCGCCTGCAAGTCTATGGATACTCCCGCAGCACACGGCTGTGATGTGCCCAGGAAAACATAGTACAGGTGCTATATGGACAGGCGCGCGTTCCAGTAGTAAAAAAAAAAAAAAAAAAATAGTTCCGTAGGTGGTTACAGATACGTATTTTGTGGGCGTAATCATACGTTTACTCCTATTAGGAACAAATAAAAATAAGATTGGTAAACTTGTGTTGTGTTTAAAAACTGAATGAGTATGTATGTATGAATCATCAAACAGTGGATGTGAGCAAAAGCCAGAATGTTTCTGAACAGGGTCGATCGTGATCACATTGAAAACAGTAATCACACGATGATTGTATGACTATACCAGGGATGTTATCAGATCATAAGTCCCCCAGTCAAACTCAATGAGAATAATAGATGACATTGTATTGCAACTGTCTGGCATATCATATCAGGATAGGTTGGATTTACAGATTAGAAATCTGAAATAAAAATTGCCTTAGTGTACATGGATTCATCAATACACTTAACTGCAAAAAACTGTTGATAAGAAACTTTTTATTAGGAGTTTAACATGTGTTTACTGCATTTAGTAAACTTTATTTACCATAAGAAGCAGGAATGTGCAAATATAACGTGGGCTGGGTTGCCAATTTTGTACGTTTGTCAGAAGGTTCATCATAACCTGGCTACTTAAGGCTAACATTTAATGTTCCGAATGCAAACATAATGTGAATAGCAGTAATTTAACAGTCTATTCAGGAGGCAAGAAAGAACTATTTAGTATTTCCAATTCATACTTCTCAGTAAGTATCCAAGATAAGGCGACAGATAAATTTATAAAAGGCCATATATAAAGTTTCCCAAAGCAATATGAACAGATACACTTTAGTTCAAAGTCTGAGAAAAATTGAGGTTCAAGAAATATTATAAGAAATGCTCACCCTGCAGCTTCGAACAAATCAGTAAAACATACCGTATCACATATTCAATTACCCACTTTATATTTCTACAATTCAATATCATCTCGTAATTTGTTAGATGTTGTTTTTATTTTAAATCATCACAGTACGGTCCCTCAAACCAATTGTTTGAGCTGACGGCTTCCCTTTGAGCTGATCTTATGGTTCGCTTTCTCTGTTCATATTTACTAATCGTAACGTTATTCAACGGTACACTCGTGCAGGTTTAAGGTCCAAACATGTAGGAATAATTAGTTTTCATTTAGTATGTTACTGGATATTACATTAACACCAAAATCTTTAAAAACATTTTAATTTCCTAGGCTTGAAGAATGGTAAAAGTTTTCACCAAAAATGGAGCAATCAGAACCTTGAATCGTAGTGATCCGCTATCTCCATATTAATAAAAATAAATACACCATGATCAATCATAAATAAAAAATCACCTTAAAATATACTATACCTAGTGGCACGCTTCTTCTTTCCGTTAGAAGCTTCTCAGATTAAGTTATATCGCAACTAGATGTTGATTCAAATTTTTGTGTGAGAATAAGCAATACTAGTTTAAAGTAAATGTTCAAAGATACTTTAGTACAAAAATATCTTGTTGGTACACTATTATAGGTCTGGGAAACCCTATTTTGGTCAACAACCTTGTACCTAATGGAAGATTCATGGTTGGATACCTCTGAGGTCACAGTAATGAATACTCAGTATGAAAAGTTTATTTACAAGTTTAATATGGAATAGAAAACCTATTTAAATTAAAAATCGTTACTTCCGGATTTTTTAAATCTGCTTTCAGTACATGGAGAGCTATTTACACTTCTGGACATGGCTCCCTAGTCTGCAGTATAACATTGGTTTTAACCCGCCCGCGCCGTTGGTCGCGTCATTAAAAGTTACGTAAACGGTTCGCGCGTTTTGATGGTATCTAACATTTGATTTTCGATAATATTATTTGTTTTTAAGGTTAATATTCTGTTCAGGCAATCATGCAACTAATTTATAAGCTAATATACTTATAAAATTATGTTTTTTTTATATAAATTAAAAAACACATTTTTATAAAGCTTTTTTATTACAAACATAATTTATGTTACATATTAGTTCTTTATCACAATTTGATTCAATTGCTGTCTTACTTATTGTTTTATTTGCCCAAACATTCATTACACAAATATTTAGTTGAGCCGTTACTTTTTGCATATTGCTTTACTGCAGCCTCCACTTGATAGGGAGTAAACGGTTCTTTCTTGGTGGGGCAATAGGCACACCTTGGTTTTTTTCTATTGGTACTGAGAAACCTATACGTATTATACTTATGAGTATTTTTGGTTTCTATAATGCCTTATTTATTCATATAATGTACATATTAAAAAAAAAACATTAAACTAACCTTCCTTTTTACATACCAATAACGTTATGAAAAATAGTCTTACCTGTTGTGTGACTTGTCGATGGAAGAGTCTAGCCCATAAGGAGTATTAATGCTAGATTTAAAATTTAAAGGAAGTACTTCAATTGTAGCTCGCTTCAATAATAGCGAGCTAATAATAGTCTTTGTCAATTCGGGAATAAACACCCTTCTAGCTATAATAGTGTTAGTATTGGCCTTGGGATTATCTGTACATTGATAGTGGTAACATTCAATAAACCATTGAACACTTTCAACGGCCATCTGTTACTCACTCCTCCGACCTTATATTATTATTTCATTCTGTCGACAACGTCGACTCCTCCCTCAGTCATGTTGTAAAAAGTGATGCCTTCAGGTTTATTTATGTCATTTTTGGGTCAGTAGTGTCATCACTGTGTAAGGTAGACAGCATAAGTAATTTTTATGCCTTTTGGGCAAATGAGAAACTACAGACTGTATTTGATGAGCATGGAATGCCAAACATACTGCTTCAACTTATTGGAGTGTTTTTTAATGGTACCAAAAATTGTTATTTAATTAAAAAAAGTCATTGGCAAGTGGTATAAAACTTATCCATTCTGACATTTCTTTACTGTGCCATCTATTGGTTTGATAAGTCTTTTCACAACGCTGTTTACACTGTTGTAAAAAACAAATGGATCCTCGGGCTGCTTTCGTGGATATATTTCCAGTTGAGAGTGTAAAAGATGTAGCATCCACTAGAGCATATATATTGACGCCATACTCATCAGACTTATTGCTAATGTACTGTCTGAAACTTATATTTTCCTCGGAAA
>NW_025784764.1:0-23604 GCF_021130785.1 Homalodisca vitripennis
AAAACATAATAGTATATTCCTGTGACTCTTGGACAGATGGGTTTTAGCACTTTTAGCACAACTTTCCTCCCTGCTGAGAAGCAGAGAGGCAATAAAATAAAATTTAATTGAATAATTAAATATAATTAATATATTAAAGTAAATATTCACTATTAATGAAGAAAATGGAGTGTGACTTCGGAAGAAGAATTCGGTGTTTTGCAAACGTACTCAAATTGACGTTATTCAATGTTATGTATGAAAGGAGATAAGCCTCTTAACTTATTTACACGTGGTTTATTTGTTGTAAGATTGTCACGTTCCGCAGAAAAACACATTGTATGGAACCGTTTTACATATTTGCATATTGACATTTTGTATTTCATATCCATTGACTTTTTATTAAAATTTTTAGATGCGTTGGATTTAAAGCATACAATTTAATCCGACTACGTAATACTTGTATGTTAAATAAGAATAACATGTATTTAAAATATCCATATCAAATACCCCAGTAGGGACTATTACAAGACTCAATCAGTCGGAAATTTAATTTTTTACACTTCAATGACTTCTTCTGGCCACATAAATCTATCATGAGGCATATAGGACCTGACCATCAAAATATATAGTAATTAGAAAATATCCCATGCGAAGCATAATCAACAGGATTTTAGTAGAGGTGGTACACGAGAGCAAGTCTGAATCTCTATATTAGACAGAGATTCTTGAATTTCATCAACTCTTATCGCTGAAAAAGATTTGTGTATATACGTGGGAGTCGAAATCTAGGTTAATACAATTGTATGATCAGTTCAAGCATGTGTTAGAGTTAATAGCCATCTGTTTAGAAAGCAAGTTAACCTCAATATTTGTACTAGTGAAGTGCACTGCACAGCTCCAATCGAAGAAAAAAGCTTCAATGGAGCTCCTCTTTCTTGTCTTGCTAGTTTTAAAATATTAGACGGAAGGGGTGTTGCAGATTTTCTTCTTCTGTATTGACACCTAAGCTTAATAACGCTGAACTGTGTCCAATAAAACTGAAAAATAAAATTTCAAAAATATTTTGCACTAGGATCGTTATTACAGCTACAGTAGGCATGTCAGTAAGAAGACAACTGCGGAAACTTTCATGTCCTCGGATTATGATATCCTATCAGAAAAGTGTTTTAAGCTATTTCATAATTTCTCATAGGCAAGGTTATAAATATTAAAATTTCTTCAATGCTCATCAAAGACTTGTTTTTGTGCACAGAGAAGATTCAATATTGCAAAGTTCACCATCTTCTGGACCTGATCTACGTGACTAAGAGTGTTTGGGGAGTATTTGGGGGACTCCTAATTTTATTATATTCTTTATGTTTTCAAGAACTACTTGATGGAGAGAAATTGCGTAAACCTTTATGTTTGTCTTCAATTTGTTCATGAAATTCTTTTTATGTTACTTACAAAGGCAAGAAAATAATATTCTTTCATGGTTCACAAAAGTGAAGAGTACTATTATTTTAATGTTGTTTTTATTAGTAAAATAATAAAATCACTATTAGTGTCCAAAATAAAACCATTGATTCAGTTTGACGTTAAATATATGATGGTTACTTTGCGAACTAACAGGTTAGAAAGAAAGACCCCGCTTTCAATTATGTTTGTTATCACAAATTACGGGTTAGGATAGCCCTGCAGTGTTTATTATTTGACTTATGCGAAATCGTGGCCCGTTCCAGTAAATTTCAAAACACTGGTTTCAATGCGAATAAATACAGGTTATAAAAATATGGATATAGCACAGTTGTTTACATAATATATAAACATACATTAAAGACGATGATGGGGTGTATTTATTTGGCGCGGTTTGGTAACATTAGTAACATACTTGGCCCTCGTCCGTGATACTGGAGCATTTTGATCATATGAACCAGATGATCTTAGAGACCTGCAATATGGTTGATTGATAGGGAGATGTGAGAAAACCTATCAAATCGGTATGAAGAATGATGATCTGACAGTTCAAGTGAAGATTGAAGAAAAGACTACCCTTTTACAATTTTCGGTCACTAAAAGGGAGATTTTTATTTTAAAAATAAAAACATACTTTACAAAAACTCGTTTCTTCAATTAATGGAACAAAAACTTAAGAATGTATCAATCAAATAAATATTTAAGACATATTTGATATTTTTTAAGCTTGGCCCACGATATCGGACGAAGTTTATACCGGGATACGTGAGTTACCGGCTAGATCTTCTCACTCGGATGTAACGAGAATAAAGGTTGACTCAGTAAGAAAGTAGTATCCCTCACTCTTCATGCATAGATTAGAATGGCCAATAGAAAGCAGACACAACTTAGACAGAACATGTGTGTAGGAACAAGTGCGGCCATTACTCGTATTACATGCGGCTGTCAAAGGCGACCTGACGTTGTAGTCCACTGTCAAATGTCATCAGCTAGCTGAACTCAATATTATCCATAGACGAATATATGGGGCTGGTCTTAATAACATATAATAGTATGCGAAGCTATAGAATTCTAAACTGTGATGACTACGCGCATTCTTAGTGAGAACTTCTTGAAATTCTAAATAAGGATGTCTGTTATTTGGGTAATTTACCTTTTGCTAAATAGATGGAAAAAATAAAATCATACTATTAAAGTCATTTGTCTATTAAGAAAAGGAATATTTATTATAGGAATAGCATAGCACAATTGCACCTAACCCAATGTCAATTGTTCTGCGCAGGATTTGAAAAATCGGATTAGTTTTTCAAAAGCATGCTTGATTCATCTATTACTTTATTGATTGACCCTATTGACTGACCCTTCAGATATTTGGTAACTATACAAAATATTCAACCGTTTAGTTTTACTTTCAGTCACTAAATAATTAATGTATTATTCAATTTGAATCTAGTCGGCATCAAAGCAGCTAGTTTTATTATAGCCACTGCTATTTACTGACATTAGTACAAAACATTGCAATATAGTTATCAATTCTTATCTCCTGAGAGATGTATCTATAAATCTACATTACTTCAATAGTAGAGTTTCATAGTGTTTTATGATGTTAATTTAACTAAAAAAAACTGCAACTTTATATTAAAAATTTGCTAACTTTGTCATCATCTCTTTGAAGTTTTTAAACCATCTAAAGTTAGTACTGATATTTCAATACTTTAGACTTCAAAACTAATTACATGTTGCTGATTTTGTTTATTCATTTCAAGAGGTAGATATATAATAAAGTGAAAACTGCAGATAGATGAGGGTTAAATAATTGCTCTGTAAATGGCATTCAGTCGGCGCCATTGAGGAGGTGATGAATCGGGAGTGCTGATGTCGAAGGAAATTACTCCTTGCCAGAAGCTGGTGCTCTTGTAGGAAATGGAATCATTACTGACTCGGGCACTTGGATGGTGGATTTTTAAGAGCCCTTTTACTGAGTTGATATGTCTAAGGAAATTGCTTTGCTCGGTTGTTCCGATTCTTCTTTCGATCTCTGTAAGAGATTTCACACTCAATTGAATATACGTATTCTCTATTGTTACACGAATTGGCCAGTAAATAAATTAACTATATGGATGATACTTCCAATGAAAAGCTATGCGTAGTGCAAAACATCATTAGAAACTGCTGCTAATATTTAATATTTATACTGTATTTCCAATTTAATAAATTATTTAATGAGGACACCCGAACTTGCCCTTGGTCTTACTGAAACATTATTACTATTTACATTAAAATTTAGTTAGATTCTTTATATTCACTTTTATGCACGTTTTAAACCACTTATATTTATCATTTGAGAGCATTTTTAAAAGAAAAACACTTATGGTAAATGCGGCACCTCCTCATTATCCCATCGTGTAATGATGAATAAAATTGCTGGTGTGTTTATAAAACCGTATTTTTGCAATATAAATATAAATGAGTGAAAGTTCTTAGAGCAACTATAAAATGTTCATTAGTGCAAGCTAGTGACTAATCATTACCATGATAAATGCTTTTGATACATTTAAGTTTGAAATTTCCTTACATACAATTAAAAATAAATTTCATTGTACGTTATTTTTAATTTAATGTTTTTGTTACTTTTATTGCTTTGCATTAAATTTTAAACCTATTTGCGATTTGTGTAGTGTTAAGTAGTGTGCAATGTGATTTCTTTGCACTATTATGTAAAGCATTCAGACTTAAGTATATAAAAGCACTTAACGTGGCAATGATTAGTCATTAACTATGAACATAATATTAACTGCTATTTTTAATATCCTAGAAAGTAGCTATTAGCAGTGAATCATTTATCTACGACTGAACTTAATAAGATACGATCGAGTGTATAAATCTTTGGAGAGTTGAATGAAACTGGTCAACTGAAAGAGATTTAAAGCTCTGCTGGATCGGATCAGAAGACCGAACTGAAGTGAAATTCTTATTAGAAACTTTAGCGAGAACAGTATGCTTTAATTTCATATTAACTGCTTTATAGTATAATTGTTATGTATATATTATTGTTTAAATCATTACAATATTAGCTACGACGAGAATTTTTAAAATAATTAAAATCTTGTAATTATATTAAGAAATGAAGAATGATAGAAAGAACAGAGTTTTTGATTCTTGGAACTCTATTTTCTTACTTAAGTAGAAGTCACGTGCCAAGTGTCACGTATAGTATTAAAATTGCTTAGGGATCTCCCTCTCACGCTCCACTTAGCTGTCTTTATTAAAGCACGTTCGTAGGAGGAAAATAAGCGGTAGGAAGACATATACACTCTTGGTTGTTTTGGACTCATTATTCAACTTTATTTCATTGGTTCCAAGTTGTCTCATATGACGTTGTATTACCGGAGAGACGTAACTCAATGTACCTTATACTTGCAATACAGAAGAGAATATTAAGAGACGCACAAGAGTATGGAAAATCAGCGTGACTATCCCAATATATCTCACGAAGTGGAATAGCAATAAAATGAGACGACGTCAAACAATATCCCCCTTAAAAATAATAGGTTTTCGGGATCATTTATATGGGGGAGTTTGGCTAAACACCATACCCGATAGGTTGGAACTATACACAATAGTGAATATTGTGGATATTCACAATATTCTTATAGCCGGATAGGTTACGTCGATAAGTAGCCTGATTGACAAGGGCCCACTCCTCTACTGGTTGTACAAAATTAATTCACCCAATTTGCTATTTCCCGTGCATAATAGACTGGATCATTCTGATTTTTCACAACGAGTTATCCCGTAGAGGTAGTGATAGTACGGCAAGCTATTGTAACAAATTATACTACGTACTCATCCTAGGCTTTGAAACATCGGTTTTAGTATCGTACCTAAATCTTAAATGCGGATGATTTAAACAATTGATATACTAGCTAGATTAACCCATAACGACCCATATTAATATGGTCCACGACCAGGCTCTGTGTAAATACTTCACGTTTAAACTGTGTCCATATGCCTACTCTAGGCTGCTACGGGTTAAAAAATTGATATACTAGCTAGATTAACCCATAACGACCCATATTAATATGGTCCACGACCAGGTTCTGTGTAAAATACTTCACGTTTAACTGTGTCCACATGCCTACTCTAGGCTGCTACGGGTTAAAAGCTTGATATACTAGCTAGATTAACCCATAACGACCCATATTAATATGGTCCACGACCAGGTTCTGTGTAAATACTTCACGTTTAACTGTGTCCATATGCCTACTCTAGGCTGCTACTTGTTAAAAAAATTGATATACTAGCTACATTAACCCATAACGACCCATATTAATATGGTCCACGACCAGGCTCTGTGTAAATACTTCACGTTTAAACTGTGTCCACATGCCTTACTCTAGGCTGCTACTTGTTAAAAACTTGATATACTAGCTACATTAACCCATAAACGACCCATATTAATATGGTCCACGACCAGCTACTGTGTAAATTACTTCACGTTTAACTGTATACATATGCCTACTCTAGGCTGCTACTTGTTAAAAACTTGATATACTAGCTACATTAACCTGCTCTTAACAACCCATATTAATATGGTCCAACGACCAGGCTCTGTGTAAATTAATACTTCACGTTTAACTGTGTCCATATGCCTACTCTATGCTCGGCGTGCTAGGTTACGGTTAAAAGCTTGATATACTAGCTAGATTAAACCCATAACGACCCATATTAATATGGTCCACGACCATGCTCTGTGTAAATACTTCACGTTTTAACTGTTATACATATGCCTACTCTAGGCTGCTACGGGTTAAAAGCTTGATATACTAGCTAGATTAACCCATAACGACCCATATTAATATGGTCCACGACCAGGCTCTGTGTAAATACTTCACGTTTAACTGTTATACATATGCCTTACTCTAGGCTGGCTACGGGTTAAAAGCTTGATATACTAGCTAGATTAACCCATAACGACCCATATTAATATGGTCCACGACCAGGCTCTGTGTAAATACTTCACGTTTAACTGTATACATATGCCTACTCTAGGCTGCTACTTGTTAAAAACTTGATAATACTAGCTAGATTAACCCATAACGACCCATATTAATATGGTCCACGACCATGCTCTGTGTAAATACTTCACGTTTAACTGTGTCCATATACCTACTCTAGGCTGCTACTTGTTAAAAACTTGATATACTAGCTACATTTAAACCATAACGACCCATATTAATATGGTCCACGACCAGGCTCTGTGTAAATACTTCACGTTTAACTGTGTCCACATGCCTACTCTAGGCTGCTACTTGTTAAAAACTTGATATACTAGCTACATTAACCCATAACGACCCATATTAATATGGTTCACGACCATGCTCTGTGTAAATACTTCACGTTTAACTGTGTCCATATGCTTAGTCTAGGCTGCTACTTGTTAAAAAATTGATTATACTAGCTACATTAACCCATAACGACCCATATTAATATGGTCCACGACCAGGTTCTGTGTAAATTAATTCACGTTTAACTGTATACACATGCCTACTCTAGGCTGCTACGGGTTAAAAACTTGATATACTAGCTTAGATTAACCCATAACGACCCATATTAATATGGTCCACGACCAGGTTCTGTGTAAATACTTCACGTTTAAACTGTGTCCACATGCCTAGTCTAGGCTGCTACTTGTTAAAAAAATTGATATATACTAGCTACATTAAACCCATAACGACCCATATTAATATGGTCCACGACCATGCTCTGTGTAAATTATTCACATTTAACAGTATACATATGCCTACTCTAGGCTGCTACGGGTTAAAAAATTGATTATACTAGCTAGATGCACCATAACGACCCATATTAATATGGTCCACGACCAGGTTCTGTGTAAATAATTCACGTTTTAACTGTATACACATGCCTACTCTAGGCTGCTACGGGGTTTAAAAGCTTGATATACTAGCTAGATTAACCCATAACGACCCATATTAATATGGTCCACGACCAGGTTCTGTGTAAATACTTCACGTTTAACTGTGTCCACATGCCTACTCTAGGCCTGCTACCGGGTTAAAAACTTGATATACTAGCTAGATTAACCCATAACGACCCATATTAATATGGGTCCACGACCAGGTTCTGTGTAAATACTTCACGTTTAACTGTGTCCACATGCCTACTCTAGGCTGCTACGGGTTAAAAGCTTGATATACTAGCTAGATTAACCCATAACGACCCATATTAATATGGTCCACGACCAGGTTTCTGTGTAAATACTTCACGTTTAACTGTGTCCATATGCCTACTCTAGGCTGCTACGGTTAAAAAATTGATATACTAGCTAGATTAACCCATAACGACCCATATTAATATGGTCCACGACCAGGTTCTGTGTAAATTACTTCACGTTTAACTGTGTCCACATGCCTACTCTAGGCTGCTACGGGTTAAAAAGCTTGATATACTAGCTAGATTAACCCATAACGACCCATATTAATATGGTCCACGGACCAGGTTCTGTGTAAATACTTCACGTTTTAAACTGTGTCCATATGCCTACTCTAGGCTGCTACTTGTTAAAAAATTGATATACTAGGCTACATTAACCCATAACGACCCATATTAATATGGTCCACGACCATGCTCTGTGTAAATAACTTTCACGTTTAACTGTGTCCATATGCCTAGTCTAGGCTGCTACTTGTTAAAAAATTGATATATAGCTACATTAACCCATAACGACCCATATTAATATGGTCCACGACCATGCTCTGTGTAAATAATTCACGTTTAACAGTATACATATGCCTACTCTAGGCTGCTACGGGTTTAAAAATTGATATTACTAGCTAGATGCACCCATAACGACTAATATTAATATGGTCCACGACCATGCTCTGTGTAAATACTTCACGTTGTAACTGTGGTCCACATGCCTACTCTAGGCTGCTACTTGTTTAAAAACTTGATATACTAGCTTACATTAACCCATAACGACCCATATTAATATGGTCCACGACCATGCTCTGTGTAAATACTTCACGTTTTAACTGTGTCCATATGCTTAGTCTAGGCTGCTACTTGTTAAAAAATTGATATACTAGCTACCAAATTAACCCATAACGACCCATATTAGTATGGTCCACGACCTTGCTCTGTGTAAATAATTCACGTTTAAACAGTATACATATGCCTACTCTAGGCTGGCTACGGGTTAAAAAATTGATATACTAGCTAGATTAACCCATAACGACCCATATTATTATGGTCCACGACCAGGCTCTGTGTAAATACTTCACGTTTAACTGTGTCCATATGCCTACTCTAGGCTGCTACTTGTTAAAAAATTGATATACTAGCTAGATTATCCCATAACGACCCATATTAGTATGGTCCACGACCATCCTTTGTGTAAAATACTTTGCGTTTAACTGTGTTCATGTGGCGTACTCTAGGCTGTTATGGGTTTAAAAAATTGAATCAATTTATTTATCAATTTTTTTGATCAATTTTATTGAATGAAAATGTGATACTCTAGTTACTGAGATTAATTAGACATAATTCCTTATTGATAGATAAGATAGTTAAAGATCTTTTCGTACCACCTGTTGCCAAAATCTGCTATTTATTACGGCTTTTATTTTAGGTCATTTATTAATAGATTAAAGCCAAATATTGCCAAATAACCCGTTATCATGTTTTTGCGCTGATATAAATCTGTGTTAAAACTGATACTTTCACATTTAAAAATATTAAAGTGATCACCATATAATGCCAGCTATGCAGTAGTAAATAAATATCGTTCTTGAAATAAAAATAAATAGTTATTAGATTACTTATTACATTTAGATATCGTTTATTGAATTTCACTCATTTGAAGAAATGTATAATAATTGGGTGTAGTGCATTTTAATAAATGTATTGCTTTAGCTATTTTTAAAACTAGTTTATATATTTTTTAAGTGTATTTATTTGCATTTACCAGAAGTAAAGTGTTTCTAATTTATTAGTTATTCAGTTTTAATGTAAACAATAAATAAAATTTTTGCCTGGTACATTTTTTTAAAGGGCGAATCTGATTCTTTTAAGCCTCATTCTACTTGTCCTCATACGCCACTGAATAAAATCACACAGATTAAAGTAATTAAAACAAAAAAATACGTTTGTCATTGTTTACTGTAATAGATGTATAACAATTAATAACACAGTTAACTACGAAGATGTCTTTAATTTTGTTTAGATTATTACTAATTGGTCTGGATTCCTTCAGAAGATTGATGCGATCTGTGAACAAAAGTGGCTTCTATGTAATCAGAGCACTAGTGGCTTTTTCTGAACGGAAAACGTGGGATAATATTTTTCTTTGATTGTACCATTTCATATTTTAAGCGTACAAAGCACCACTATCCGAAACTTTTACAATATAGGTTGTGGCCTGTTGAAGATCTTGTCAAGTTAACACTTTATTAAAATGAAGGCTTCCAAAACATCTTATCATCAAGTCTTTATGTGAAAATAAAATAAATATGTATAGTCTACAAAGCTTGTAACAACATATTGTTTTTTATTGAGACATATTCCTGGTGCATTTAGGTACATTTTAGTGGTAGTAAATTTGCAGCACATAAGTTTTTGGTGGGTGTAAAGCAAAAACAGATGTTGATTTATTTTGTATCATAAATGATCAATATTGTTTATCAGCACATACAAATGTTAATACCTTTTGATGCAAAGAGCTCGGTTATCTTATGTTAAAACTAGTGATTGGATTGTATAAGCAATGTTTTGATGCAGTGCTGTGTGAACAGGAAAATCTATGTGATAAGTTATGATACTGTCAACTCCTAAGTCTAAGCAGTAAGAAAACTAGATTTAGCCTAATTTAAGTTAAAAATTCCAAAAACTTCGTTGAGAAGTAAGAAACTAAAACTTTTCTGAAATCGACAGACTAGTAAGATTTGATGTTGAAAGTTTTTTCACACTAATATACCAATTCCAGAAACACTCAAAATCATTGAATTTCGGCTAAAGATAAAATATTAAACTAGAGAACAAAACTTCCATCAACATAATTATGGAACTGTTATAGCTATTGCACTCAATGTAATTTGAACTAGAGGATAAAATGTATTGTCAAGATGAGAGAATCGCGATGGGATCTCCACTATAGCCTATTTTCGCCAATATCTCTATGTGGAAATTTGGGAAAAAAAAAAGCCCTGACTTCAACTCAGTTCAAAACTGAGGATCTGGTGGAGATACGTAAATGACACTTTCGTAGTCTTCCCTCATGGAGACATTGACCTTAACAAATTTTTTGTCCACATTCATAGTATTTCTCCCTCCATTCTCTCTACCTTACACCTGCAAGGACTTCTACCTAGAAGTCCAAAACAACCTCCTCTTTCTGGATATGTATGTAGTAAAAGATAGATACGTCCTTAAGACAACAGTTTACCGTAAGAAAACATACACCGGCCAATATCTAAATTTTCAATCAAACCATTAAACGTCTGTCAAAGAAGGAGTACCATACTCATTTGTTTGATAGAGCAAAGCGCTTGTGCTCAGACAAAGATGGGTTAAAGAAATAAATCAACAAAACGCTGAATCGGATCTTTTTACAAACAACGGATACCCTTAGTCGATTATAAATAATTGCTAAAGAAACAATAGATAATCCAAGAGTCAGATAATGAAAACGAAGAAACATTTACGTATATGTCGATCCCCTATGTGTCGGGGATTATAGGAGAAAATTAGAAGAGTATGCGGAAAATAATAAATACATAGAAGAGGCTAAAAAACACTAAATTTGGGAACTAAAACCCACAAATAAAATAGGAAAGAATGACTAGTGGAAAAATCTAAATCTTTTCTGGTCTGAGAGAAATTTTTCTGAGAGAATATGTTCCACGTGGAGAATTTTTTTAAACGAAAACTTATTGATTCTTCATACATACCAACCACTAAGTCAAACTTCAGTTAATGTTAGACCACTTTTGGTACCAAAATTAAATAAAGAACTACGTAGAAAACCTAAAAAGATTATAACAATTAAACAAACCCCTACCTACAAAAATTCGTACTATCACCATGACACTAAGATCTAGGACAAAAAAAACGTCGTTACTCCTTTACCCTCAAAAACCATCGTCTTCCTGTTCCATTGTTTCAGATGACACAAACGCGGTGCCGACTAAAGAGTCGACATCGATATTCTTGTTACTATCCCACCTTCGCCTGTACTGGGTGTGATGTTTGACTGTGATTCTCCTCCTCGGGACTTGCCATTTTGTGCAGTGACAACGCTTGGATTGGGCTCCAAGCATAGTTTGGCTTTTTTGTCTTTTCTTTTCTTCTTTCTGTTCTTTATTTTTGTATGTATCAATAACTTCCCCATCTGCCAAAGAGGATAGATTTCAATCATCGAACATTGTGTACACCTTTAGTTACATATGATGATGGCAAATGTCCGCAATCCTGTTATCCTTTCAACATTAGTGCATTATATTGAGCTAAGAAATCAGTCCACAAAGTCGAGTTAGATAATGGGGACAACGTTAGTGAGGCCAGTTAGGCTGCTGACCATGTCAATAATTATTTTGTCAAAGAACAATCGGAACCTAATGACGATCCGGTCGCGTAGTCATACCATTTTGCATGTAGACAAATCTTTATTTATTCCACCAACGTGAATGAAATTGAAATTTGAACGTTATTAAACACCTACAAAATAATAAATCCTTTGAATTTTGGCCCATTTCATCCATTTTTTTCTAAAAATCTATTTCATATCATATCGCACCAGTTTTAAACACACGCAATAAATTTAAATTATAGTCATGGCGTTGTTTCATAAATATTACAAACTAGCGTTACTGTTCAAATGAAAAAGCTCAATTGCAGTCTTTACAAAAATATTGGAATAATAATGTGAAATAAACTTAACAGTTACCTAAACGGCATCAATTTTGTTCAATCCAAACCAATTTGATTTTATGGAGAGTAAATCGACACAAGATGCGTTAAATACATTTACTAATACAATTTTACAGTTAAAATAATGGTTGAAAAACAGCAGGGCCTTTCGTTATAATTTCAAAAAATCATTTGATGTAGATCAAAAAACTCTTTTCACTAAAATAGAGGAAGCGGGTGTGAGAGGCGTGGTGCCTGCACTGGTTCAGGACCTTTTTGATTAACAAGACGCAGCGTGTGCGGATTGAGAAATGCCTGAGTCAGCCCTTGCCTGGTGAGATTGGAGGTGCCAGGTATCCCAGCAACTTATTAATCTTTCATAAATTACCTTTTAAATTTGTATTTTTTCGGTAATACAACTACTTTCGCCTGACGACATCGCTTTCTTATACTCCTAAATATACGTGACGAATTTGTACCATAATATAAATAAATATCTATGTTTGTTGAGCCAGATGGAGTAATGTCAATAATACGAAAATTAATTTTAGTAAAACCAAGTTCATTAACTTTGACTTAAAAGTGACCTGACTTCATCTTTGATCTATCATGAAATAAATTTTAATGGAATATCTTTTAATTACCAAGTTATAGATAAAGTTAGTAATTAATAAAAATTAAACTGGAAACTGACAAGTAATTAATTTACTAAGAAAACTTAGAAGACCAGTCCAGGAAAATTTTACTTTTTGAGATACTTTCGTCAACTTCATTTCATTTCATTTTCATTTATTTATCTCATTTACATATAATACAAATATAGTGATAATAATATACACGAGAAGGTACCCCACATGGGCAAGAAGCTTGTGTGTGAGAAACCGAGTCCATCTTCACTCGAGTTTGCAATCACAATAATTCTAATATACAATGTAAATTTTAGAACAAAGTTAAAATTGTATGATTTAAAGCTAACTAAAAATAAATAATAGTAAACATACTCTGTTTGGATGCATATTAACTAAATTCAAGCAGTGTAAAAAGTAATAATTTAAAAGTTATGAATAATGGAACGACATGACAAAAGAGGCAACAAATTCTAGTATATGAAGTTTTATGGCTATAAGACGTAAGACAACATACGGGATGAGCCTTAAAGAGTGCGCAAGAAACATTATTTTAAGAGCTATAAAAAAGGAAAAGAATAGAAAAATAAAAAGATAAACAGAAAACTAATCATTTTATTGTTGTCGATTTCTGGAACCTACACTATATCGAAATTAATGCATTCCTTCACAAGAAAAAAAAACACACACGCATGCATGCAAAGCTAAACAATACACTCACACACACTCACCCACACCACACACACGTGCGCGCACGCACACACATACGCACATACGCCTTAGCGCTCTCGCGCATACATCCGCAACACATACAGACAAGAACTCAATGCATTAATTAAGAATGCTCGCACTTGTCCGTCACCACGGTATTCACAAACTATATATAAAATATCATCGCAATAATGATCACTCGACACGAACAGATCACTCAGAGTAGATAGAAGTGAGTATAGTGTTTGCACCACTCCTCCCCAATGCAATTAACCAGTTCATTAACTTCTTTTTGTACCGCTTCGACTTTTAATGTTCCAATTTTCTCTCTCAGTTCCAATGGTAAATTTTGATAGATTGTGTGTAGAACGTAGAAAGAATTTGTTTTATTTATAGACTTAGTATAACGTGCTGTGGCGATACCAATATTTAACCTATGTCTTGTGTTGTATGCATGTTCCACTTTCTCTAAAAATGAAAATTTATGTTTTAAAACCGTACAAAATCAAAACTTTTAGGAATAGTTGTCTAATATCAAGAATCATAAATAAACGAAATAAGTTTTCTGATGGGAACCTCCTTGGTTTTTTTGAGACAAGCTTTCATAATAGACTTTTGTGTAGTTTGTAATGGTTTTATTACTGTATTAGAAGCCCCTCCCCACGCAATGATTCCATACTGAAGGATCGATTGAACATAAGCGTAATAAACAATTTTGATATGGCGGAAATTTAGCACACGTGATAATGTAACGAACATATAAATGCATTTCCGTAGTTTGCTATTGTTATAGCTAACGTGGGCTGCCCAAGCGAGTCTATTATCAAACATTACTCCTAGATATTTGAAAGTACTAACGCGTTTGATACTATGGACACTGACAGGGTATCTGGCGGCCACCGCACCGCCCATTGTGCATCTTCAGCTTTAGACCCCACTGGGTCGCTGGTTGCTCGCAGGGACACAGCCATGTGCTTAGTCTTGGCCATATATTTACAGTCAGTCGATTACTGTCAAACCACTGTTTAATGGTGTATTCCTCGCTCAGCATTCCTATAGACTTCCTCCCACATATGACCATCAAATAACGCTACTGTGTCATCTGCGTACAAGTATAACGTACCGTTATTAAGAATGATCTTTCCTATATCATTTGTATAGATTAAGAAAAATAAAGGTCCAAGTGTACTTCCCTGGATAACCCCAAAATTTATTTGCTTAGATTCGCTTTTTATACCGTTAATTTCAACAATTTTGCCACCTATTACATAAATAACTTTTAAACCACTTCAGCGCGTTGTCTCTTACACCAATTAATTCTAATTTTTTTAACCAATATGTGGTCTATCTAAGGAGTCAAAAGCTTTTGCCAAGTCGATGAACACCAATAAAGAGAGCTTGCCTTTAGCTATTATTGTTATGGATGTGTCTTGTTAAATTAAAAAAGGGCGTCTTCCACCGTAACATCTTTCCTAAAACCAAACTGATTTTTTAAAATTATATTGTTTTCAAATAGATAATGGGTTAATTGTTTTCTAACAATCTTCTCTAATAACTTAGATATAACGCTTTAAGAGAGATATCGGGCGATAGTTCGAACGCTCTCCCTTCTCACCTCCCTTAAATATAGGCATCACCTTGGCGATTTTAAATATATCTGGAAAAATACCATCTATGGTGACTAGTATTTATTATGTGCAAGAGTGGTTTTTTTAGATAGTTTAAAGTTATCTTTAATAATATCAGTAGTAATACCATCCATTCCTGGAGCTGAGCCTCCTTTTAACTCGACCATACACTCTTCCATCTGCTGTTCGGTAACTGGAGTCAACTTAAACTCCGTCCGCAACCTGATATGTTCAATATCAACCGGGCAATCAACTACAGGGACCGTGCCAGCCAACTCTTCTCCCACATTAACAAAATAATTATTTAGGAAATTCGCTACATAATTTGTGTTATCATCATCTTTGATATTTGCAACCGAAGCAAACGAAATGTTCCACTGGGAACCGTGAATTTTGTTTTAGTTTTCCCTGCTATTTCTCCGATATGCTGCCACAGTTTTGACGTGACAACGTCTTAAAATTAGGTTGCGGCTCGGAGTCACTTCATGAAAAAGTGTAACGCCCGGTTAACGTTACGATGCCCCGTCCAGTGGGTCCGCCGCACGGGATAAAGCAGATAACTATGTTTATTCGTGAAAATGTGGAGTGCTTAGATTCGTCATTTACAACAACTACATCATTAAAGGTAAATAATTGTACACTGATATTTCATTATCGTAAACTATGATTGATTGATTAATTGTGTAGATTGACACAAAAGTTGAGAAACTGAGTTTATAGGTTATGTCATACTATTGACAAATGTTGATAGTGTTAAGTAAATTATTAGTTTAAATCACTCTGCAATCAATCGTAATTCAGTCGATTGAGAAGAAACAGCGCGTATTGCTAGTCAAACATTTAAAATAACAAATTATAACCTCTAACCTGTCATAAACAGTGCGACCAAACAAACGAACTAAACCGACCAATCACCACGCGCGGAGTTAGAATTTAACTGTGTTTAGCAAGAATTTCAAATTACAATTTTAGTAAATGTTTTATTCAACTTTACCATTTACAATAACAAATTTTTTAGGATTCCCGATTGACTAATTTTAGTTTTGTAATAATTTTCTTTTGTTGTTTTTAATAGGTTACTTAAAATATTACTATAATTTTTGAAATAATTTAACAATTCACGGTTGATAGGCTGACGTTTAAACTTCGTTTGCTCAGTTTATCTCTTTTACGGTATTGATGTAATTAGTCCTTCAACTCCTTATTCCGAAAAACTACACGTTTTTGAGGAGACTTTCATACTATCCTTAATTTTTCCTGACCAACATTTTCGGCGCTATTATTTACATCCGTACAATTATGTATTTCGTTCCAGTTGCATCTAGCTATTTTGATTTTTTTACTTGGGATTTATTCATTAACGACTACACTTTTACTCAATCTGCTACCAGATTTTTTATTTAATCTACTCCATTCAGTTGCGATCAAAAAATGATCTGTTATTGCAGTTTTTATGACAACTGAAATAATATTCTCAGTATTATGAGCGTCTACAAAAATATGATCGATGCAGTGAGCTGTATGTGCTGTGACGCGAGTGGGTCTATCTACACAAGCCACAAACCCTGCAGCGTACAGCACGTCCAGATATCGGCTCAACCGCCGCCGATCTCGCGCTATCCAGAATACAACATTTGATGTCCCCCACAATCCAGTACGTGCGGTCCCTGACTCGACTGTCACAGTATCTCTCTAAGTCACTGATAAACAGGACTGTGAACCGCTCACTGCCGGTTTCTACATTCACCTCAAGACACTTTGCGCCATTAAAAATTTACTTCACTCACTATACTACTAAATAACTTATTTACATAGCAGATAGCTCCATCATTCTGATTTCTCCTTAACCTATTGCAAAAAATATCAAATCCTTCAATTTTAAACATCTCATATTCTCCCTCTTCACACCAAGTTTCTGTGAGAATTATTAAGTCAAAGTTTACTTTAATGCTATTTAGTACAACCACTAGTTCGTCAGCATTTTTGCTAAAGCTCCTGATATTTATATGAATGAAAACGTATATTTGTGCTTGAATGATTAAATATTCTATCAAGTTCACATACATCCCCACAGTCGAAACATGCAACATATTCTTAAATTATCCACTTCTGCAAGGTCACCCATTATCAATCACATTACTCCACCCACCACACATTACGCCCTGGCTGTACACAGTACAACACCTACAGTCTTATAATTAGCTATCCTCATTAAAGTATTATCGTATTGTTATGTTTACAGTTACCAGATACACACACTCACAATTCTTATATACACACCGCACACACACACAACACACACACACACACACACACACACACACACATGTATATGTGCATGTGTGTGCATGGTACACACATAAATGCACGTACATACACAATCCCACCTGTATTCATTCATGCACACAAACATATGTCCATGCATTCATACACTTACACACATTATACAACACCATACACATGCATTTATGTTAATACGACTCACGCATACATTATATTATATAGATACCTCCATAACCCGCACATAACATGCATAACCATACGTTCCTCACGTACGCACTCGTGAACACAACAAGAGTTTTTGTTTAAAGAAATGCAAATATTCCCTCACTACCACTCTGCTATTATTCCTCTAATATTTCATCTTACTAAGTACAATATACTTTATAATACAATATAATACATTATATTATAATTCAGTCATATTATACTGATACAAATGAGAGTTAATGATATGTACATTCGTCAAAGTTGATATAACTAAAGTTATTTCTAATTTACTTGAACAGCTCTCACCTTTCGATAATATCACAAATTAATTATTTCATATTATATATGAATGCATGGTACAAAAAGGATTATTTGTGCATCTTTGTGAACAATGTATATTTTATTAAATCTTATGAAAGCTACGTATATACAATTGAAGGTGTCTCACTTCATAGAGATTCGTGTAAATAATAAAGCAGACTGTCACAAGTACAAGATACAAAATTTATGTATAAGAAAAAGCTATTTTAAACTCCACAATTCAATTATTACAGTATTTCGATATAACACACAATATGAATCGTAAACGACTTCCCTTAAGTTTAAGTTACATTACACACGCACACAACATTTTTACAGTTATTAATGAATGATTAATCCTTGTTTGTTTATCCTAGACAGATATGTACAGAAAACGAATTTCGTGAATTGAAGTATTATGCATACAATCCAAAATAATATAAAAACAATAAGATATTGTCATATTTACTGAGATTCAAAGATTGAGTTAGTTGATAAATAACCATGTAAATACGGAAATTTACTACAATACGAATCGCAGTGAAAAATATAGCTAAATAATATTAAATAAACGACAAATTAAAACGATCATGATATAGTACAAACCACTTATAATTTGTTGTACTTGGACTAATAATTGTTCAAAATAATTAGGTTTTAGAGTGATAATAGCAACTTTCGCTATTGATAACAAATGCTTTTTTGTCTAACCAAACAAAACGTTTATACTTTATGTATTCAGTAAATAAACGTGGCTTATTATAATTTTACATTTTCATACTAAGAATTTGATTTTCAACAGCAATACATGAGCAACTACCTTTAACTAAAATGTGATATTATTCTTTAATAGATTTAAAACTGTATTACGGAATAACATGTTAGGAGGGAGTCTATTGCTTACCTCATTGATAAAATCAGAACAAATTAATATTTTTTATAAGAATACTTTTGTATAAAAGGATGCTGGACAGTTCATTTTCCCTTTTTTCTCTTTAAAAATGTTATCCAAACAATACTTGTACGTGTACAAAGTACTGTGATGATTTTCATTAAGAATTGTCAATAAATATCCTTCATGACATTAGACATTGTTGACAACGGATATTTAGATTACCGTCAGTAAATAATTTTCAGACATTCCTTTCGGTATGCTGGGCCCAAATTATTTTATAAATCGCCACATCATCTTAAAAGTGTTCAGAATTCAGCGAAGTTTTTCAAGAAGCTTTAGATATGCAATACTTTTGAGCATGACAGTTTGGAATTCTTTACAAAAGTGTTGCAATAGCGTAAATATCCAATCAATCAGTTATCTTCTATAATTTAGTCTGGTTATTATTAAAACATTGTACTTATACTCTACTGCTCTTTATTATATTATCTGTTTTTTCATCATTTTTCCTTCTAATACTAGTAAATGTGTTAAAATTGTTTAAAATATGTTAAAATACTAGTTATTGTTAAAAAATTGTAGCTGAGGCCACTGAGCTAAATATTTGTTTATTATATTACTGGTTTCACTAAGTTTTTTAACTGTTTTGTTTTTTATTTGATTTTTTCTAAATAGCTCAAACAAAACTTGACAACGTGACAGTTTAATTTGTAAGACATTATTACGTGTATCCTTTTTGTATATAAAAAGGAGAAATAAATCATTATTTTTATTTTTTATTATTTTCATACATGCTCTTCATTGTCTGGTCATCTTAAAAACCCCTGTACACAGATCAATGCACAAGCAATGTTCCAAAAAAACGATCTTTGTAATGAGGAAGGAACAAAACTTTGATTAATAACTCATTTGATATCCTATCTGAAAATAGAGTTCATCGAAATTGTTCAATACTAGAACGGGATGTTTTTCTATTTTTTCATAGTTTCGGCTTAGAACATAAGCAGTATTACGAGCATTCAGTATTTAAACAGTGCTTAAAAATTACGGAAAAGCTGCGTGCGGTTTCTATTTAGTTGTTTGGTTTATATATATAATATACTCACTAAAAAGAAGTTTAAAACCGTAACTTCTTAAACGTATTCCATATATTTTGTCAAAATAATACCTTTACGCTGGTAAACAAAGCCCATATGTCTCAGTGGAGCACATTGTTGCTCTCACGCTCATTACTGTGCTTGTTTGTGAGGCAAAACTAGAATGTTTGTGTTTACTTTGCACCACATCGCTGTTAATTAGATAAAACGGGATCCCTGAATTAATTACCCTGATATTACATATTTTTATACGTATCCCAGTTTTATTATAAAGACTATATTTGTTTTTTAGATAAAATAGCTTGCTGGAAGATTTGACTTGCATAGACAATTTACTTGGTATAAACCAATTAGTTATTTTATTATTTTGAATTGAAATAACTTACTAAGCAGGTCTTTTAGTAATTATCTATTTTAAACCAAACAAAAATACACGCATAAGGGTAACACTGGAACTTTGTTAGCCCATAGGGCAGAGACCTATAATCCTATGTATTTTTCAAATTCGAGTGTAGGTTCCACTCCTAAATTTTGCGAGGTTGGCTGACGTCACGTTTTTCTGCAGAATAGGACAGTTAGTCCACGTGGAAACCCGTGGACTGCCGATCCTACTTTTCAACACTGACCTGACCATGCCATTTGGTTTTCTACCTGAACTCGTTTCTTGCGATGGTTCCATTTAAATTTGCACTAAGTTAGTACATACTAACAACAGTTTACTCAAAAGCTAAACTTAAGCCATTACGTATGAAGTGGATTACTTTATTGTGATTGTTCAAAAAATATCCGAAACAGCTATATATTACTATCTAAGTAATATGGCATTATACTAACAAATCATATTCATCTACAGTAAGTTTGTATTGATGATTTCCCAATTTTAATCCATCGTTGATATAATGATGTTATGCACGAGGAATAACACGTTAACTCCAAGGGATAGTTTGTTGTTATTGTAGTTTATTACTACAGTCATTAATTGAAACAAACCATTTAGTTCAAATCTAATATATAACATTTATATTTGTATCAAATTACCATAAATAGTTAATCGCATGGAGCTAATATATTGTATTACCTTAAATATTGGCGCTTGGCCTATAAACAAAACTTAAACGAAACTTATCTGTCTACACACATACTTAACTTACATAATACGAGTACGAGTGTACATGAGTACTAAAACGTCTCTCAAGGAGACATAATATTTTAGAAATTCTGTTTGTAATAAAATATAATACTATTAGAGAAATGTTATAATTACTTTTTCTAACAACTATCCCAATGGTTATGTACTGACAAAATTATATCAAATAACCCATGGAATTTCTTAGGTTTAAAACAAAAAAGCCGCAATTTTCAAAGTATTAAATACCAGTCATACTATGTTTGTGGCGATTGGTTTTTGGTGCCGCTATAGATGTGGTTTCATAATTTAGGTAAAGTCCCGTAATAAGAATTAGTTTTTTTTTTGTAAAAATTTTCGCACATAACAGAACAAGGAAAACAATTTTTTTTTTTTAAGGGGGAAACCAAGACCAAACTTAGTTAATACGGTGAAATGTGTTTGATTGGAACATGAGTAATTTTGTTATGTACCTTCCTTCAGAGAAATTACTGGGATACCAGACTGTGTATTAATGACTAAGGTCCTGAAATAAGATGTACTATCCCTATCCACATTGTATATAACCTTCAAATTTCTAGTCCAATCCATTTTATAGTAAGCATGAGTGAGTTTTTTCTTTAAAAAACATAAAATAAAAGTGTATATTCCAGAGTTCACAGTCCGGTATATACAGAGTGTTCTCAGGAAGAGGTTTAAACGTATGATTTATGTATTATTTGTCTATTTAACGCTCCAAAAACGCAACTTTGTGCAAAGCCCTTACACAATTCATTAAATGAGATTTTAAAAAATATATTTCTGCGAGCAAAACCTAAAAGCTCCCTAAAATAATTGGGGGAGGAAACCAAAAATAGTGGAACTATTGAACAATATTTACATTGTTGCTTTCCTATAAAAAATTCATTTCTTGAATGTACCCCCCTGATTTGATGTACTTGCGCTTCCAGTTTCAAAATACAGCTGTTTAAATAATCGCTCATTGTGGAGCTGATTTGATTGAAGAATACTAGGCTTTGTGCTAAAAAAACATAACCTAAACCTCCTCCATTAGCAAGTATATTTACTGATATTGAAGGTTCGAGGAAAATGTCTGCTGGAGAGAAACAAAACGTAAATGTGTATTGAGTGGGGTTATTGACTTTTGGCAAAATGTACAGAATCAATTAGACAAATTTCAGGGTTACCCTATCCCAGGAGTTGAACCACCTATGCAATCCAACAATATCTAATGCAAAAACAATGGTTTTGTTAGAAAAGTGTCGTAAAAACAGTACTCTAAGAGAATAAAGATGAGGGAAAGAGAAAGTACTAGTATGCGCATCAATGCTCCCCACTACTCACAGGTAAGGCCGAACATCACTAAGGAATGTTGAACTTGAAACTGGTGTTCGCCCAAAACCTCTTCAAGTACAGAGAATAATTTATTAAAAACTAGTAAATTAAATTTTACAAAAATTTTCATCTTAACCACATAAATCTTTTTGAAGATGATCCGGACCAGGACGAGTGGAAGTTTGTTTCTCGTAGCATTGAGTCTTCAAGAAGCTAGATCCTAATTGGCATACTCAAAGTTGTTTTTCAGGGAACGAGGTCCACTTTCCTACCGCAATGGTGCTTTAAAACAGGGACATAGATTGTGGATTATTACAACACCGGTTAATCCACAAATTCTTGAACTCTGTTGAATTGAGGTCTGATCTACTCAAAATCAAAAGGAATTACATGCTTGGGCGACTCTCGCTTGTAACGTATGTAATGGGGTGCTATTCTTACGACAACATTCAGACCGAGTATAATAACTGGAAGATAGGTCCGATGATGAAACAGGTTATATTTATATAACAAAGTCTTGCCTCATTGTATGGTTTCCAGAAAATAGATCAAGCAATCTTTCCAACAAGATGGTTCACCTCCTCATTTCTTATGGAAAATGATATATATCAGTTTCATAAAACTTTTTATGGAATATTCAGATTTAGTCTAATCTGTATTAAAAAACACTTGAGGTTTGACACAATCGGACAGAAATTTAGAATCCATATGATCATACGTAAACAGCCATTATCACGCCTCTTCATATTTATTTACAGATTAAAGGTTTTACCAAACATTGGGAATTCTTTTTTTATTTTAATTTTTATCTAGGTCCGAATCGGATTCAACGATGCTGTATGAAAACTCTGTAAAACTGAAAATAAAATAAGCACAAGTTAAAACTGTTTATTACTCAAGTATGATATTCTAAAAACGGCTCCCTTTATTTTATTTACTTTTTATATGCAGGCTGCGCAGTGTTTAAAATTATTACGAAATAAAAGGTACGAACAAATATACATAATCTTAACCCCAAAAAAAAAAATAA
>NW_025784765.1:0-24389 GCF_021130785.1 Homalodisca vitripennis
CGGACATTCTAGCGTCTCCTTGCAACGGGGTGACATTGCCCAGTTTTTCTTTCTCGGTAGTTGGTAACTGGGATGGAGGTTTTTATCCCGGGATATTCCTGTCCAGTAATCTAGGTATCAAGCCTGTATTATAAACCTCGATAAAGCAAAATAGTGTCGTGCAGAACTGCAGAGTGTTCATGTCGACGACTGGACTTGTTTGGTTTTCTACGTCTTCGCTAGAGATAAACCTACACTAGCTCCTGCTTAACCTCTGCCATGTTCCACCGATTTTGTCATAAATGGCTGTTCACAAGAAAACCAAAGACCCCTATGGGGGACAAATCCGTAGATTAGAGATATACCTTGCTATCTAAAATTATCACCTTTAAGGAAGTATAGAGCTAACCTCACTCGTCCAATTATTTGTTGGAATAAAAATCTTAGGCAATCTTGTTTACGCTCAGCTGGCACTTTACCTCCGGAATTTATCTAGAACAATTCCTAGTATTGGTTTCTTCATCTCTTCCCTACTGGAGAAGTTTCGTAGTACTCGCCATATTCCTCGCTTTCATGGAGAAATCAGCATTCGCCCTTATCTTGCCTCTTACTTAAAAATCGTAGTGTTTGCCCTTATCTCACCTTTAAGAGAGAAATGATAGCATTTGTATTCACTTCGCGTTTTCTATAGGAACCCAAATATCGTTTACCTGGACTCTGCTAGAGGAATCCTAGTATTTATCGTCTTCCACAGACCAAGTGGAATAGTTAATGTTATTATTATATAATTTTATTTCACTAAAAAAGAGAAATAATGTGAAAGCAGTAACATAGATATCCTGAAAACTAAACAATGTATATACCTACGGACACAAAGCATGATGAATCCCAATTCATGTAATTGTGTTATTTTGTATGGTAACACTGAAAGCCAATAAACACACAAACATAGTAGTAACATAACTATGTTACTAGTTGTGTAACATACTCTTTGAGAAAATACGTAGCTAAAAAAAATTTCAACAAGAGTGTTATGAATAATGTCCCAAGTGACTATAAGCAGCACTCTTAAAATTAAATCTTATTGGCATCGTTCCCAGAAGATTGTTTTATGTTCGTGTGAAAGCGCTCCAATGAAGTAATTTGCAAATATATAAGAACAACTCCTCTTATGTTGTTCAAAATTGGTTAATATGAGGTTTAATTTATTATGGTAACTACTTTAGATAATATGTAAGCAATATTCGTACATAAAAACATTAACATGTGAAAAAACCAAAAATTTTAGTCGGTTAAACACGCTTTGTAATCTGTGCAGTTTCATTTATCAGAAGATTCATTTATTAGAGATTGTTTTGGTTATTCTTGTATTTATACAATATTGCATTGTGAGTTTGAATCATGTGTGACTGCTATTTATATTTTTGAACTGTATTCACCCCGTAGTTGCTATTCACCAAGTGTATCACCTTGCTGTAAGAAATTGGTTTTACATAAATTAGAAGTTTTAAGTATATAACACAATCCTAATATTTTTATATGTGAATAATTCATGCAAAACTCACTTTATGCAAAAAAATTATTCCATTTTCTGGGTAAGCCGTAAAATTTCTATTTCAAGTCCAAAAATATTTTTTGCTTAAGAATATTAGCAATTAAAACTGCGTTATTATATATGGACTTAGAGACTCACATTTAAAGACACCTTTTTGAAAGTAACTAAGCATTCCTTTACAATATCTTTACGTTATATTTCATGATATATGCAGTTCAAATAGTCAGACATGTAAAACTTAAATATTACTCGTCTTGCCTCAAATCAAATAATACAAACTAGAGGTTAAAAGATATAATCATTTTAACACATAATTAATTGTTTTGTAATGTGTTTTGTGGTTGATATTTTATTAGAGTGGACTATATTTATAAGTTACAAAAAACTGTTAAAATATGACATAAAAAATTATATTAGATTATTAGAATACAATTTGATAAGAAATATAAACAATAATAATTCATTACATCTACCAAGTAAAGAAAAAAACATCTGACAAAAATACAAAATGAAATACCTAACAATATAATAAACTCTTAATGTACATGTTCTAATAAACTATACAGATTTTTAGAAACCGGTGAATGGTTATATTATCAAATAGCGATTTAATATGGTTAATAATTTAATTTATTATATTTTTAAATTTCTTTTCATCAATCACCTGAGAGTAGAGATTATGTTCTGTAATAGAGTAAATTGAGCATGAATGCCGGGTGATAAAAGGAGTTTGTAAAGGTGTTTTGGAAAGGAAATAATTTGTCCTACAATTTTCACTTAGATATAAATCAGTGAACAGAACGTGCACTACTAACGTATTGTGGTATACGTATATAAAGCAACTATTAACCAGGTATTCTGTATAACTTTTACAGCCCTCACAAAAATTATCAATATGAAATTCAACTACCAAACCACGAACGTTGTATGTTATTCTTGGTTCATAAAATTAGTTTGCTGAAGAAGATGACATTAAGGTAACAATTGCATGAAAATTATAAATGACAAATTATAAAAAATTTAGGGATGGTTTATCTACACTAAGTTCCAAACTACATTACTCAACGAATTTTAAATGTAATCAAACACTTTTTTATAATATTATACAGGATTAAATGAGTTGCCAGAAGTAAGATTGAAGTAATCTGTGTAATATTATCCACAGAGTATTATACAACAGCTATAATGAAACCACCGGGTGGAAAACTACGCACTCATTACACAAGTTATAATTGCCCCATTACACTTTTACGTAATAGCTTTGCCTTACGGCATAACTTGAGTGTGGAATTGTATATTATTCCCTGTTTTCACAATAACAGTGTATAGCGTAGAAAGAAGTATGTTAAAATTAATTGATATTATAAATAGAATTTTTTTAAATCTGTGTAATAGCTATCAGTAGATATATCCGATCATTTTTTTCATGTATCGCAACTCAGACAATGGAGCCATTGTATATTACAATACTTAAAAAGTAATTTAATTTAAAAACTATTTTTATATTCTGGAGACAAATCATCTTTAACGACTTATTCTAAACAAAGTTATATATCACGATGGTAGTCAAATATTACTTTAGAGGGATAATTAGTAAACAGTAGTAATATAATAGGTCTGAATACTAGAAAGTTAATATTGTAACACTTCGGTCCATCATCATGAAACATTATGTTATTTAAAAAATCTATAACCTTTTTATAAGCGTTAATCTCCAGAACAATTCGAACAACTCGGCCAATAAAAAAATATTGTATCACAGAAAATATTTTCTAAAAGAAAATCGGAAAATATTGTGTACAATGCTTGATCTATAGCTTAATTGAGGTTTCAAAGGCAACCTTACTATGTAAACATTACAAGATATTGTACCTGTGACGAATTTACACCATCTAATGCTTTAGGAATACCGTTTAAAAACTGTTACAAATCCCATCTTAAAAAATAAAGCAGTTGGAGAATAGCTGAATCAAAAAAGATTATAGTTAATATTTTATTTAGTCCGAAGAAGGTTTAACTAACAAAAAACCCAAAAATATTTCTCAGAATTTGTCAGTACATATACTCAAATTCCATCATCTTGAAACTTTATTTTAAAACTGTTTTAAGCAACAATATATTTGAATATACATGCATATGTATATATATATGTGTGTGTGTGTGTGTGTGTGTGTGTGTGTGTGTGTGTGTGTGTGTGTGTGTGTGTGTGTGTGTGTGTGTGTGTGTGTGTGTGTGTGTGTGTGTGTGTGTGTGTGTGTGTGTGTGTGTGTGTGTGTGTGTGTGTGTGCTCTTAGACCAGTTTTAAAAGAAAGCTGCAATTATTTAACTGGACAATATTTCGTTGTAATTACAACTATACAATACATATATTTATATATACTCCTACAAATAGTAGATTAAGTAAAAAATACTTTCAGGAAAAGTGTATCAAAATATAATTTTAATTATAATAGGTCATAAGATTCAAGTGTGGTCCCATTGAAAAGAGCGGGTTCATCCGTATAAAGCTTTTGTCACGTTTCAACAGCTTTGAAACATTCTAATACGACATACGATAAACAATCACTCTTAGTTTATATTTGAAATTAAATAGTTGAAAATTTTACATGTCATTTTATTACATTTTATACAATGAAAACTAGTAGCAATGGAATAGCGAGACGTATATTAAAGTAAACATTTCACTTTGTAATTTTAAATTCCGTAAATGTTTCCTTAAGTAAGTTATTTTTCTTAGAAACTTACTTCAACATCAACATATACAACACGTATAATTAGAACTCGTTAAAAAAAATTAAAGTATCCTAACGCTAGAATCTAATCGAGAACCAGTTTCTAGAACTACAAAGCAATAAAAACAACGTGTTTCGGTCAAGTAACCCTCTGCCGTTATCACCGTTGCCTTCTCTACAATTTATTTTTGAGCAGTATTATACAACACTAACGAAACTATGAATATTCATGATTGTGCAATACGGTATCACTATTCTAACTGCACTTATAGCATGTCATGGATTAGCATGTACAAGCCGTAAGCATTTATAATCACATTTAAAGCGACTTTGATTTTGATCTGCTATGTAATAAATACAGGCATTCTTCTACATACCTATACCACGACTTGCACTTGTTGGTTCAAGCATACAAGATCTTCTGCATGAAATTTTAAAAACCAATATTACAATTTTTTTATCTGTAAGTTGGTCATGTATAAAACATAATAATTCTTAAATTGTTCGGAACAGAAATAGGTTTTCAACGTTTAGTTTTAGTTGGAAGAAGAAAGTAGTTTTTGTGGCAACTTATATATTGATATGGCTTAATTTTAGAGATACAACAGCCCAGCAATTTAGACAACAACTGTTTTCTCATGCTTAAATAAAGACACAGTAATGTTTTAAAGAAAACATACCTGCCACAGATTTGGAACGGAATTGTGTTCCAAGTTGGGCAACAAATTGGTCGAGATATTTAAAAGATCGATATTTTTGTACCAATAGTCAAACCCTTTGGGCATTTCTTGGAACAGTTATGTTCAGTCTTTAAGCTGCATTATACAGCAAAAATATAAATAAATAGTATATTATATATATTATTCTATGAGAACTGGAGGTATTTATGCGTTTGGAGTTCAAGATCCGTTAAGTTGTAAAATTTCTATACACTCTAAGTATAAAGACTAGTGTTAATATGCCGATTGAGTATACATATCTCATATTGTAATTTGAGAATAGGGGCAAGAAAAGTTATTGGGGAAAGGAACATTTATTTAATTACATGGAAACATTTTGTATTTTATTGTTTATTTTATTTAAATGTTTTACGTTCATGAGAAAAGTATGGTTTTTAATCTGTATTAGTATCAAGTATTCATATTAAATGTTTTGTTATATAACAAATTTGTGCTACCGTCCTATAAAATTGTTTTAATGTTCTTTTTTTTATTAGTAAACCTCTTCTCTTTTACTGCATAGCATATCTGGTGTGATTTAACAGAATCAAATTTCCTGTCCTTGATATGATTTATAATAGTTATACAGTTATAAAAGTTACATAAATAAATAAATCAGCCATGGCTTGTAGACGAAATGAATAACACTTCTTTTTCCAATTGATTGTTGACGAATCAGTATTGCGACACAATCATGCTCGTAAAGCTCATGCAATCATGCTCACAATCGTACGCATGTCATCTCTTCGCTCCAATATCTAACGATAGACATGGCGACAGGTATGAGGTCTCTGAGGTTAGGAACATTCAGGGCAGCTAGTTCCCACAGATTCAGAGTTCCTAGAATTCTCAAGTTTGGCATAGACCACAACGTAGGGTGCGGATATTACAAAAGGGTTTGGTGGACCAGAATTGCTAAGCTTAAAGCTGAGTTTAATGACTTCCAGTGATAGAGTGGTTCAATACTCATCCACTCAGCTTAAAATATTATGCCTCAAGAGTTGCAATTTTGGGTTACAAAACCCATACGGTAGTGGTCATCTAGAAGTTCCGTTGCCCTTATACCGTCAGTATTGAAATAGTATCAGCAGACATACATAGCATACAATTCAATTTTTGGCTATGTATATATTATAATAAAAAATGTCATGTATATTGTACATTAATTTCTTAAGCCGAGAGAAGCTATTTGAAGTATTGGGATAAGTAGCTCATAGACAATACAATTTTTGAACTAATTATAACTTCTAGCTAAACCAATGGTGATGTCTTATAAATCTTAGAGTTTCATAATAAGTTATATAAAAAACCTTATAGTCCTCCTGTAATTATGTGCATTTTCCCAAATTATTCATATATCAGTATAATTGTTTTGGACCAAATTATAAACGATTTTTGAAAACCTTCGCAAGAATACTTTTAGGTCAAACCCGTTTTATACATAACTCTCAAGGTCAATAATTAAGAACCGGCAGACTGCTTACAGACAAGATTCTTCTAGAGGCGTAAATGAGTATATATATATATTTGAAAGACCAATAGGGAGGGGACTTTAATTGGCCTGAACAGAAGGTAGTAATACCGAGTCAGTTAGCTCTTAAAGTAGGGGTAATTTATAAACATACAATTTTGGATACATTATACCAGGCTCGGAGACCTCTCTCTGTGGCCAAGAACCAATCATAGTCTGCAGATATCCAGGCTGGGAGTTTCTACAGCCTAGAAGATTTCAGAGACTGAGAGTTTTTAAATCGTGGCCGAACTTTCTACAAGGTTAAAAGAATTTATAGCTGGGAACACTTCAACTGCTAGGAGCCACCAGTGAAAAAAATTCTTAAGCAAATTCAAGATGATCGCAAACTCTAGAGGTCGGATGCACTAAGAGAACTACGGTAACCAGCGTCTAATAAACGCTAGTGATTGGGTGCCTTCCAAATACCTGTAAGTGAATTTCCACTAGAATGGAAATCTGGAATGATATATGTGTGTGTGTGTGTGTGTGTTTCACCGATATACAGGGTGATTCAAAACTAAACAACAATCTCTCGGGAGCTTATTCTATAGCTAAAAACAAGTAAAAAAAGTTCATATAACCATATGCCCGGAAACGCTTCGTTAGCGAGTTACGCCTAGCGAAAGATTTTCGCCCGGATTTCAGAACCCTTGGTGAAGTCAGGCCGTATAAAAATGGTAAAAGGTAGTTACCAAAGATACAAAATACGATTGTTTTTTATGTTTTTTATATATCTGAAAAATTTATTAAAATTCGTCCCCAGCAGAGCTGTAACAAATGCCAATACTTTCAGAGATATCTTACGTATAAACACAAGAATTGGTGCAAAGAAATAACACATTTTTGTGTTTAACGTAAGATTACTTCCATAAATGTTAAATTAAAGGTCATTTTTTTATTAAACAGATTTGTAGAACATTTAATTCTGAAAAGATTCATGTGAATTACTTAGGAAAAAAATTAATAATAGGTATTGAAATTTAGCTTTATTTAAAAATAAAACAGACGCACAAAAATGCATATTCTTATCTGCATAAAATATTAACTAATGTTTAGGTTGTGAGTAACAGCTGGTCATTTATTCTAGACTGAACATTAACATAAAATGTATTTACCTTTATATAAAACTGTAATAATCACCTATAAATAGTTGCTCAAAGTGTCCTCCGTTGTTTAGCAATGCACGTTTTTCGCACGACGAATCCACTCTTTTCTAGCGCGTTTCATAACGTTTGGAGCATTCTTGATAGTTTCTGCCGCCTCTGTAATGCGATTACGTTAACTCCTCTATGGTGTTAATCCGTTTTGAATAAACAATTGACTTCATCCAACCCCATAAGAAAATGGTCTGCTGGCGTGAGGTCAGGAAGAACGTGGTGGTGGCCATTTTACTGGTCCATTTCGACTAAAGCCAATCCATTGTCTAACCATATGTATCATTTAAATAGTTTTTCACATCATTAGAACAATGTGGAGGTGCTCCGTCGTGCATAAACCATGCATTTATTCTGTTTTGAACAGGAATATCTTCCAAGAGGGTAGGCAGGTTTGTTCTTAAAAAAATTTAAGTACGCTACTCCATTAAGTCGCGATTAGGGAGGAAAAAATGGACCAATCAAAATTATCACCCAGAACACCAAGCCATACATTGACTGAAAAATTTATGTTTGAAATGCTCGTCGCAGTTTCATGTGGGTTGTCGTAGTACGCCCAAGTATGGGTATTTACGAAAATTTTACAATTCCATTTCTAGTAAAACAGGGATTCATCAAGTAACGAGAATACGCCGAAGAAAAATACTGATGTCGTAAACAATTTCTTCTTAAACCAGCGGCAGAACATCTTCCGTTTATTTAAGATCTTGCGGTAATAAGTCTTGAAACACGTGTTATATGGAATGGGTACAACTGTGCTATCATGAAAGTGTCCGCCATACGCTTGACTGGCAAATATTTAACTGACGTGATAATCGTCTGGATGCTTGTGGTTGGTGATAATTCTACAGCATTTATTATTGCTTGTTCATTATTATAGTTCCTTGCGCTACGTTGACGACCAATATCTATTCGCTTCGGTTTAAAGCTACCAGTTTCTCTAAGTCGTCTCTCCACAGCTTCAAATGTTTTGCGATCAGGTGTTCTTCAATGTGGAAAAGTATCACGATATTCCTGAACTGCACCTAAACCATTCTTGTTAACTTTGCCGTAATATCAGTATCATGTCCGTATACTTCTTCAAACGAATACATACCATTTACATTATCTGCCATTATTTACTAAGATAATTACATACACTTTTATAAAAATATTTAATAAAATATTTTAAAAAATAAATATTTAATAAAATATTTTATACACTTGTATAAAATATTTCCAAATAATCACAGGATCTCACAAAATACAATCTTCACACGCCACAATACAAAAACCTCCATAAAGGTTATTCAAATATTACTTCATGAACTTAATTGTTGATCAGCTGATATTGCCAACCTTTGCAAAGAAAATATGACGATAAAAAGTGTTGAATAAATGATTCAGCTGTTACTCACAACCTAAACATTAGTTAATATTCTATGCAGATAAGAATATGCATTTTTGTGCGTCTGTTTTATTTTTAAATAAAGCTAAATTTCAATACCTATTATTAAATTTTTTCATAAGTAATTCACATTGAATCTTTTTCAGAATTAAATGTTACTACAAATCTGTTTAAGAAAAAAATGACCTTTATTTAAACATTTCTTGGGAAGTAATCTTACGTTAAACACAAAATGTGTTATTTCTTTGCACCAATTCTTGTGTTTTACGTAAGATATCTCTGAAAGTATTGCATTTACAGCTCTGGGACGAATTTTAATACATTTTTCAGATATAAAAACATAAAAAACAATCGTTTTTTGTATCTTTTGTAACTTACCTTTACCATTTTGATACGGCCTGACTTCACCAAGGGTTCTGAAATTCCGGGCGAAATCTTTCGCTAGGCGTAACTCGCTAACGAAGCGTTTCCGGGCATATGGTTATATGAACTTTTTTACTTGTTTTTAGCTATAGAATAAGCTCCCGAGAGATTGCCGTTTAGTTTTGAATCACCCTGTATAGAAAGGTACTACGATAAATTTATAGGCTGTACGGTATATAAATAGGTCGTACATAATTTGGTTTCTTTTAATCACTAAACTTTGTGCAAATAGTTCACCTGTGCATAATCTTTATTTTTAAAATATGCGTTTGGCATATTAGGAAAAACATAGTGAGTATAACTCTCTTGAAAGTAGGATATTCATAGCAGAAAGTAGTTAGTAACCATAAAAATAGTGAAACCGAAATACTTTTACGAATTAATTTGCAATGCTCTATAATAGAACTACGAATTGTTTTAAATAAATTCATAGTGCAATTAAAGAACAAGTAGTAGAATCAAAGCTGATTGAAATTACTGCCGAACCATCTTGAACATTGTAAAGTAACTAACAAGTTCAAGACTTCTACACGGTGGATAATTTGGGGACTATTGTCTGTACGTATAAACATCCCTCTCTTGTGCCGTAAATACGGTGATTGTTAGCTCGTATGAATAAACTAAGCAACCCGTGTCTCGTACCAATTGCAAGCCTCAACAATTACGATTCTGAAGTTATACCTTATACATACACAAACTTTATTGCTATAAACCTATACAGTTCTGAATACAGCAACAACTGACTCTATTAAAAAAAATCTAAAAATACATTTTTTCGTTACGGAAGATTGTTATCCGTTGTCTGCTTGTGTTTTTTTTCCATTTGACCGTAATTTATTACTATTGGTTTAAGGAACACGAAATATTTTGTGCAAAACAACTTACTTGTCTATGCACACTTTATGGGGGCAGTATGGACCACTAATGTATGCGGTGAGCATATACCATACTTGGATTTTAGGTTTCCACCTTTATGTACTTAGTTTAGGGTGTAATAAAAAAATATTAACAATCATTATATTCCATTTTTGAAACATATTCATGACAGAAGAAAACTTATTTTATCGCGTCCTTTTAGTTTTCAAAGTTTCAAGAATTCGAAACGCTTTTGATAAACTCAATCCCTGTGTTAAACACATATGAGATAACTAATAATATTTTTTTAAGGAAAACCTGTGGTAGGTTTTAGAAGCGTACTTGAAAACTAACGAGATATATAATAACACTGAATTTTTAAAATTAAAGTCTAATGTTTACTACTGATACACCGTCTTTCATTTTCATGTTTCGAGACGGTGGACCCAAGAGACATTTATTTTTACTTCACATAAATCTACCATAGAAGATAAGGAAAAAGCAACAACTATATTCACATTCAATATAAAATAATCGAAAAACGCATTCATATAAAGTGAACAGTTTCGGGGCCCGAGTAGGCTCAAACCGAATTCGGAATCTAAAATAGTTACGTTATAAACATTCTTTGGGTCTTGTTTCCAAATCGGGAATTTTCTCAGATCATTCCAGGCCTCAAATTCAATCAGGGATACTCGCTGCGTAGTAAGAGATAGTTACTCTCGTTTGAAGTGGCTCAGCACCTGGAAGAGTTCTGCCCGTTGGCTTTTGAAGTCCAAGCTGTTTCTCCAGACATCCTGCAAACATTTAATTCATTTCCACCACGAAGTTTGTTCCCCAATCTGCCCCTATTGCCGGTTACTGATAGTACAAGCTAACCGCTGCATTCTGGCTATTTTTTTTACTGAAACGGTGTTTACACGTTTTTGATAATAATTTGGACGTGTTAAGACGGGGAAGTTTTTTTGACGGTGACTACAGTTTTCGTGCCGGTTATATGTTTGATTTAGTGTGTTAACAATCCCTCAATTACAATATTGAGGATTTTTATGATGTGTTAGAAATTCTTGGTTTGATATATAAACTATGTGTATCTGAGAACTTAATAGTATACGATATTTTTCTATGTAGGCGAATAGAAAAATGAAATTGATATAAGGGGTTGAGAGGACAAAATATCAGGACACACAGTAAAGGACGTCGCGGCATCATAAAAGGATCGGAACGGAAGGTCGCCATTCTGCCATGACAGGATATCAATCAACTCACTTACTCACAATGACTACACTGCAACCTCCATCTGTTGGTGACTCCTACTTTATATAAATTGTATCCAAGCTTATTCAATAGATCAAAAACTTGTGCTTGTTTATTTGAGACATCTTATATTTAATGCCAATTCTTTGTAGTTAGGTTTTTTTTTTAAATAATGATTTAAATGATACACTTATTGGGTTCCATACTTTTTAAATTTATTTTCTTTATATTATCGTGAGACCTGTATCAACGCTCAAAATATTACGTTTAGTATTACCATTATATCTTGCGTATATTGTTGGTTTTCTGTAAAGCTTGGTTGCTATTGCTTTATTCCCACTATAATTTCTCTATAGACCCAGAATGTATATACATTCATTCAGATTACATACACTGAGCCGGAAATTTCTGTCACATTAATTACATTAGATTATACAATACTCTTCTTTCATGATACTTCGTATATACATTAGAATTATAATCAAATAAATGTATTCAGACTTTCCTTTTTATCTACAATTATGTTCAAAAAAATTAAGTAACAGTATATATATATGTATATAATATATATAATTTCAATAAACATTGAATCGCAAAAAGAAACTTGCTCCGTCGGGAGCAATATATATATTCCGTTTTTTAAAATTTCTGTAAGACAAATATAAGAAGAAGTTTAAGATTTTTTATTAGTATTCATTTGACGAAAGTTCTTTTTACAAAACAGCGAATTATTTTTGGTGCATGTATGGGGAAATAAAGTTTTGAAAAATATAGTATTTTCATACAGCAGACTAACGGATGTATCCATACAAAGGGTTTTAATGTTGTATAAAACATTCTGAACCATCGTCTCTGAATATATCGTAGAAAGTAAAAGTTCTAGTAACTAAGAAGGTAGGGGGGACGTCAAACCTCGTGTCACGTGACAGTTTACGCTGAGACTGCGTGCAATATGTCAGTTCTATCTTGAGCTTATTTCAATACTGAGATGTACTTTGGACATACAGACCAATTATAAAGACAAACTGAAACGCAATTTTACAGCCTCCTCACGTAATAAGTCTTCTTCTTTATCGCTCAGCCTCTAATAATTATGGTAAATATAAACGATCTTAATAAAGGTTTTGGTGAACCATTGGCCCTTTTTTATGTAAAGATAAAAATTTACAAAATTAGTGGTATAAATAGTTTCAAATGTAACAAGACAATAACTTGTTTGATTTCGATTGCTATTGTCTAGGATTTAGCAAATATGTAACTTTAATTAACTTTTAACCTCCATAATAGTAATATCTACTGAATTTTTTAAGTTAATAGCATTGCAAATCACTTTACAGTTTTAATCTATTAATTTAATATATTTTAAAAAGATTGACTACATGTATGTAAATTTACTTTCACCAGAGATAAAAAAGATTATTAAGGGGATAAATGTGATATTACCGTGTATATACAAAGTAAACCAATCCACAAAGGGAATGTCTAGCACAATTAACCTCATAACGTTTTTCAAAGACATTTCATAAAGTCTCACACAATTAGCTTTAAAACTTAAATTAACTCCGTAACTCCAGTCGTATTTTTTACGTTTCTGTTTAGAGTTTCGTTTCAGAGCTTAAATAGGTTTTATGAGTTTCTTTCATATTAAAACATTAAAGTGTTAAAACACATTAAACAATGCACTTTGTTCATATGAGTTCGCCAAATAAAACTAGGAAATTTATGAAATTAACAAATTAAGAAATTAGGGAAAGTTTTTTTTGGGCATTTTAATTTCCTATATAATAGCGATATGTACTCTACTACTTATCTATAACACGCAGCTACTATAAGTAAAAGCTGGTCTTTGTTATTACAATAATACAAAAGTATTGCAATTTAATAATTACCTGAGCGAAGCCTCTATCGCTCGAGAAGTTGACACAAGTCTGTATTTCCACACGGTATATCGAAAACTAACAGACCATCGTGAAATACTTTTGCTTTTTAAACTAAACAAAGTTTTCTAACGATTTATGTAGTGACATAATCATCATAAAACTCCAAGCAACTCAATCAAAAGTCATGGGATTTGGTTGAATGCTATATTTGTCTTACGGACTATTGCATATGAATGGAAAATTACAGAATACAGTATGTTAAAACTGAGTATAATCTTATGAAATTTATAATACTAAACACATGTAACAACTGTTAGCGTTGTGCAATGTTGTTCCACTCAAGGAACTGCTGCAAGGATTTCGTGGTAGCCGTGCAGCAATTCCAGCTAACAGGTTTTCGTCACAAGAGAACACTATATTTATTTTATCACATTTCGTTTCACCGTAATAAACTTATATCGAATTTTGTTTTATACAAACGTGACTAAGTTCAAGTGTGAACCGATAATAACCGCGTGGTTGAAATTCTTATTTTTATTTCTCGTCTTTGCGAAATATAAATATATTGTGTTTAGTTTGAGATAAAGTAAACAATAATGATATTACAAAGTAAATTTAAATGTGATGTATTAAAATTATTAAATACAGTTTCATTAAGACTTCAACTAATAGTAATGACTAAAACACAGTTATAACATTAAATAGATATAATATTAAAAACATTATTTGTTAAACTAGAGCCAGGCTATTTTCAGGTTGATATACATCGTAAAGACATTTACTATATAAACAAACACTGCTGCTGACATATAAAATAAAATCTTCATCAATATGTTTTATGTTAGAGGGTGTAGAAGAAAAGCTTTAACAATAAATATAGTCTCTCTGGACTCGTTACAACGTTTTTCAATAATCCTCAGTGAATCCTGTTACATAACACGCAACGTGGCATAAACCTTACATCGTTACAGAAGAGGACTTCAGAGTGTTCTATATCAAAATTAAGATTAATCTACGTCCACCTTTGACGAGGAGGAAATTTATTACAAATTATTTGCTCTTTTACGATGGCAATATCCTTACATGATCTTCATGTCCAACAGCAACTTAAGAATGTAAATAAGGAGATTATTCTTAGGATCTAAAAAGTAAAATGTAAAATTTAGTTGATCAAGGAACAACTCACCTCTGCGTTTTATTGGTGGTATCAGTTTCAGTGCCAAACCTTTCTTTTACTTTTACAAAGTTGTACCGTTTTTTATTTTGTTTAATATTTAATATAAACTACCATGTTTGATCTTTACTGCTTAACAATGTTTTTTTCAAACGTTTGCAGGAAATAAATTATTGGCTGAAACTAAATTGGAAACGCTCAATATTTCCCTTCTTTATTGAACTTAGTAACCGACCAACTTCCTACCGGGAAGATCTCGAAGCAGTTTGTCCGTAGGTAGGATTATTATATTTCGTATCATATATTATCACACTTATGCGAGTCTTCTATTTTAATATATTAAAAATTAACTTTGTATATTTATTGAAATAAAATGTAATGCCTCTTTATTTTCCATATTTGACAAGGATTACACTTGTGATGGTATGACGAGAGTGTTACAAGTAATTTGTCTGGATAAATGGTTTAATATCGTCGCGATTATCATTAAGTTAGTTTAAATTCTTCTCACTTTGAGTTTAGCACGATTCTTTTAGACTAAATATTTTAACTCTGACGCTTAAAGCTGATGTCAAGCTAAGCACAACATCTTCAAAGATTTCAGTTAACTTCATCATTTAGTTACATGGAAAATATTCATAAGAACAACATTAGGATCGCTAGGCTATCCATACATAAATTCTTTCATGTCTATTTTTATTTTGACATCGAGGTATAAAAGTGCTATTTTTATTTAATAATTAGAAGTGGAGTATGTAGCTTTTCTCGCTTTAATTAAACTTGCATGTAACTTTAAAACTACTTCAGACATCTCTTCCCTATGTGGTTCGTCCATTTGGTACGCATGATAAACGCTAAACTCTGCGCATAACAAACTTAAACTTCCACCAAACCGGGTCATACTAAGTGAAGAGGCCACAATGCCTGCCATTAAGTTATTATATTCACTGATGGGTGATTAAGTGTTGACTTGTGATAGATGTGACCTGATATCTAGATGTGTCAAAATAAATAAAACTGTACCATTTAATTGTATTACGATGCCCCCTATTAGCGTTTGAGAGAGAGCATTTGCAGATAGTCAATTAAAAAAAATACATCCCGAGTGAAGGAAATAAAATTCCTCAGAGGCAAAGTGATATCACTAGAACACGGAGGAAATTAATTAAATAATAAACAGTTCTTCTTTTAGAAATCACATACTCTAAAGAGAAATGTAACCATTAAACTAGAAAAAGTTTTCAATACATAGTGAACCATTATCTACATTCAATCGTAAGTTATTATGTGTTGTGATTTATTAAAACAATCCTTTTTGTTTCAATGATTTATAAAAATTATGTATAGCCAGAAAATTTAGCCCTTAACGACATCATTAAGCGATACTTTAAGTGGGGCATAAATGTTAATAACATGTATCTACCACATGCTAGGACTAAACATTATGATGTGGAAAGTTCAAAGTTGTGTTGTATCTGCAATTAGGGTCAGGTAAAATTGACGAATATTGTTTCAGGAAGCTAGAAAACTAATTAGTAGGGAAGAGAAATTTCACACGACAAACAAAACCACATAAGGATATTACTCCTCGGTTTAAAAAGTCTAAAAATAACATGTTTCTTAAAAACCATTCATTTAAATAAAATTTGTTTTACGAAAATATAGACAAAAGTTAAATTATGTTAGTTTCTTATATTCAAAAGCACAAAACAACTTTTGTGGATTACGCGTTTGAACATTCGTTGGAATAACTGTAATGACATAAGAGGTTTATTATATAGAACTTCGCTCTTTTATCAGAAATCTAATATTATTATGTTCGAGTCACAAATCTCATCGACTCTTTATTTATTTTCAAATTCACGTCTCGTAAGTTGCAGAATCCTTATCTCCTGAAAATAAACAATTATAACAAATTTACTTATCTTTATTTTAACCTCACAGATAGTTAATATAAACAAATTTTAATCTTGAATATTTGTTAATTTTATCATGTCCCAAACAATCAAAAGGTTCATTAATACAAGGAATTCATCTCCAATTATGTCTTGATGTAGTATGAGGTGAATTTTATTGCCCTTAAAGATCCTCAGTATTTATGGTTGGCTAATTTCTGCATTGGTAGAAACCTTCTAGATGAGTCACGTGGATTAACCAAAAACGTAGCCAAAAACTCTAGTGGCCTATCATTACTTATGGGCCTAGTAAACTGTTTACCTTGTGTGGTGTTAATTAGTACTCTTACAAATTTATTTATTCTAAATGTTGCTTTATCAATAAGACTGACATAAAAATGGTCACTGATTCTCATCAAACACCATGGACTGACGTATACTATTGATGATTTATGCAAAATTTCAAGTCTTCAGGTTAATTTGCTCTAACAATTTCGTGCTCACAGACAAAGGGTGTCGTTGATACCGAGCAAGTTTTAAGAGGGAAACAAGCTACACAAATCTCGACAAAACCAGTAAACAACTGACCGCTGTAACCCCTGCTGCTCGGCGCCGCGTTCGAGAGACGGCTAAGAACAAGTAATAATTTATTTAATTGGCATATTGCTCTTGAAAGCCTTATTTCCAGAGATATATGGCATTAAATAAAAAAACCAAACTATGGCCCAATGTTACAATACTTCAATTTATCCTTGGAAATATAAATTTGAGACATAAAAACACAGACACCTGACATCTGGTCAAAATACACCTTTCAAACTAAAAGAATCCTATCTGGTAACAGCATTGTCTAAGATCCGTTAAGTCCTGGTCCTGCGGTCCTTTAGTCTTTGTCCTGCGGTTATTTGGTCCTGACCCAAGATGTCCTGGTCCTGTGATCCTTGAGTCCACAAAGTAATGGTTCGAACAACAATTTAGCAACGTAAAAATCAGGTGCCCACGGCAGTGTCCCAAGATGAGAGCAGGTATCGAGACACCGCTGGTGTCGTCCGCTTTTAGCTCGTTACAATTGGGTAGTTGATAGGCTGAGTCGACATTTGTCCTTCCTCCACCCGCGAAAGAGTCTCCACTGATATTCCCTGCAGAACCTATCTGTTCCGTCATAGATAAAATGGGCTTTCAATAACAGACGTGGACTCTACACCTCTATTTGAAAACTATAATATACCCTTCATGTTTATTTGTAACTTCTTTCATTTCTGTTTCAATAGCAATTCGTGTGACGCTGCTTTGATGCCCATGTTATTTTATTGCAACTAACCCACCTTGCCCTTTATTCTTGTTTTTATCTTTGAACGACTTAACTAACACCTTAGACCTACATTCCCCATATGCTTTGTGCATATACAAGAAAAGCTCTGCGATCACCTTAGTAAGGTAAGGTAGTGATAGGTTTCTTTTCTTGCAATATCTTCGATGGGACATTTGAGTTAGTTTCCAGTTATCCTTATTAAAATTATAATAAATAAAAATTGACCACTATATTTTTGGCTTTATTCACGCTTCCATCATTTATATAGCGTGCGGTGGTTTCATGTACAATCCTCCTCATCCCATACAAACTAGGTCGATAATACTTATCTCAGCCTCCACTAACACTCAAGGTCTGTGGGTTGAGAGACGGATATGTTTATTAGCCTTATTTATTGTTTCCGGGATTACTCACTTCTAAAAGTTGTGTACCTCAGTGAGTTCACGACGTCCGAACCAATATTAACAAAAAAACCCCGTGCGTATAATATATATGATAATATAATCATATATACTAATAATATATATATATATATTATAATATTATATAGTATACTAATTATATATATATAAGGCTAGGAAATTATTGAATATGGCGGTCCTTGTATGGGACGACTCTTTGGGACACAGTCAGAAAAATCAAACGTGTTTATAAATACGATGTCCATTTTTTTTTGAAGAACCATAAACAAATCCTAAGAGAAAAGGAAATATTCAATACAGGAAATCACGAATGTTAAATAACCGAAATCTATAGCTGTTTTACTGCTTCAATGGTTTGCTTCATACATTTAAAAGCTGGGTTTATAAAAATGAAAAAAAATCCAGAAAAATCTTAATGAAAAATCTAAATTAAAACGGGAAAAATGAAAATCTTTCTGCTACATAATCACTCGAAGGGAAGGTGCGGGAGGAGGGGCAAAGAATGTGAGTATTAAAACACCGCATTCTTTTTACGAGGTTCTTTCATTTACTTTCTCAACAAAATGTTACTATAAAAAATCATCAAAGATTTTCAGGTTTTAAAATCGTATAGTCAAATTCAATGTACCAAAATAGTTGAAAAGAATTATAAGTGGGCTAAAAATCTACTTATAATAAACGCGTGTATTGTAAACCTACAAAACCTAATGTATATCTTATGGAAAAGGAAAATAATATTTTTCCAACTGGTTCCAAGAGTAATAAGTAAAAAATTTAGTATTCGAACTGTTTTCTAAATTCTGTAACAAATTGTGTTTGTTTTTTTGACCTCCAGTATTAGCAAATTTTGAGTACAGCAGGAATTATTTACAAATGTGATTTAGTTCTTATTTTCGAAATTTCTTAGGTTTATGGTCTCTTTCTCTAATTAACAAAATTAAATTACACAATCTCTACAAAACTAATACTTTTTAATTATCAACAATTTCTGCCTCTATTATAACACTTTGTAGACAGTTGGCCACTTATTTTACCTTCTTACTTCCCATTATTTACAAAAAGACATATAATTAGGAAGAGTAAATGAGAATCATAACTCTGCCCGGAGAAACAATTAATTTTTCAGCGCAAAATGTTTAATGCGTTTACATTTCTACTACAGAGATAAATATAAATAATTTCAATTCTATTGTTACAACTCATTTTAATGGATATTTTGTCTTATGATTACAAAGATTCTATTCCGGAAGAAAATCCGAGATTTTTTCAAAAAAATCAGCGATAAGAGTATATAATATTTTTAGAAGTTTTTAGAAGGAACATGAAAAGAGAGAACAATATGAAACCATCCATTAACTACTGAATTTCTCTAATATCGTTCTTACATACAACATCTATAGAGGCTAAAAAATTTCCTCCAGAACCACCAACCACAATAACAAATCGCTCGTTTCTGTAACAGCTTTTCTTTGGAAAACTCCATATTGATTAACGATATAATCCGATTCCCTTTGAAAACCAGAAATATTTGTCATACTTCCTTCTGTTGTCATCAATGACATAAAATAGTTCTCCTATTCGCTAAAAAATTCTTTAGGGATTGTCAATAACATTTCCTTATTATTACCAGTTAAACTTTCTTAAAATCTTGATACATCTGATATACATGATTCGTGAAAAGACCCTCCTGAAAATGTTTTTATAAAATTTTGTAAATTCATTCATGCGATAATACAGATACCGTTTCAATTTTACTCCTGATATTTTTTACATCCAAAACTATCAAAACTTTGAAGGATATTTTTTTTTTTGATTATTCTGTCTATCTGCTTTGAAAAACCCTATGAATAAATCCGAACTTGGGATTGAGAAGATATTTTCTAATAGAATATATTTGATAAATATCGAACGAATAAGTATGGTTCCGGAAATACCTTTTTTGTTCAATTACATGTGCCAATCTAGAAAATTTAAACATAAATGTTGTTGACTTTTTTGTAATTTCAATCAATCAACCTAATTTTTACTCGTGGTTTTTTTTATAATCAATCATTGGAACTCTAATAAAAAAAAAATCTGTAATTGTTATTTATTACCGATCAACAGGCATTAACATTTTCCATAGTTGCCAGTCTTACAGAACTCACTATCTTATCCGTCTTCTGCTCTTCTTATAAATACTTAGAATTAAATATCACTCCGTTTATAGATCAGGAAATACAGCGTAAACATTTTCAAAAAAATCCTAATCCCAAAATGAGAATAAATTTTCCAGCTGCTTCAAAAAAAACACCCGACCATATTTAAAATCTAGATTCAAACAGCCATTAGAAGGTTTGAGAAAAATAACATCACTTTTTTGAACATACGAAAATAGTTCCTTTCAATTGTAGCTTCTAATTGGCCACAGTTCTTCGACTTCTTGCTATCAATTTATCTGTGTTTTCTTACTTCAATCTTTAGAAAATAAAAACGGTAAATATAAATTATCGCGATGTAATCTTAACATTATCAGATTCCAAGAATATGCTTGACCATCTTGTTTTGTTTAATAGTTCCAGAAATATAATAAACTGGAAGTTTAGAACGAGAGCAAAAGTTAATCTCATCCAAAATCCAATTATTAAACTCAGTTCTTTTATCTCCCGGTTCATTCAAATGTTTGGTCTTTACTAAATTGTGATAGGAAAATTTTTAAACTCCGCCTATTTATTATTGCCTTTCCAATTATCACTAGCATGATATTCTTCTGTATGATCCGACCAGTCTTAATAATTTAGAAAATTTAGAAATTTTAAAACATTCATTGTTAGTAAGAAAAGATATCATTTTTTCATTCGAATCTTCAATGTATCGTTTTTTTTTCTATAAGAATAAAGATCATATAACACCTTTTAGTTAAAATAATTTAAAAAAGATTAAGATGAGTTCATTTTTAATGTTATACCTAATGCTTCGTCATATTCAGGATTATCGCTCTATAACCTTTGTGCGAATCTTCTTTGCGATTCTCCGGTTCACATATTATTTTCAATAAACATTTGCACTAGATGATAAGTAACCCAGCTTGATCTATAGAGTATTTGTTTCACAATCAAACTGTTACTCTTTATTTTCATCCAAAAAATTTCTATTACTCAAGTGTTAGATAGAGACATAAGAAAATCAGACGATATGATCTTTTAATTGATTTAAATTGTATATATTTTTCATTGAATGATAACGTCTGTGGAGACAGAGATGTTTTGATATTTACGCAATGTTTATACCAAATTCAATTTGTTTTATCGTATAAATCTCATCATTATCTTTCGCGATAATTCATATTTTTGAGAAATATCATCCCATATGTTCTTTTTTCAAAATCTCTTTCGTCGTTTGCATTAATAAAAAGATCGAACAAGCACTGTACATGTCCCGTCCATCTCTATTTTATATTAAGAAAAATAAAATTTCAAGTTTTTTTATAAATTGGCATCCTTTCTTGTAGCCGTTTGACATTTCAGCACATTTTACCAGAAACTCTCTTTTAAGTCCATTGAATATTTGCCGGTATATATTTTATATCAATCTTGTTTGCAGGTTTTTTCTTTACAATCTCACCACAGTATATGAAGCCGACCATTTATATATAGGATAAATTAGTCCATCTATAGCCGCCACTAAATCTATATTAAATCTGTTTATCAATATTTTCTAAAAATGTATATTAAGATTTCTTCCTCGAACCTTAATCTTAATTTTTTTCCTTCTAATTTTTGTAATATTCTGACCCCCCCCCACCCCTGCACGTACAGCCCCAGCAATTATAGAATCAATTCTGTATTCAAACAAATTTCTTATGACCAATTATTCTCAAAAGTTTTGCTGTAAAGCCATCTAAACTGAAACTTATCAAAAGACTCTTTAAAATTTAGTAAGGTTTTTTCATTCAAATTTCACCAAACCATCGTCCTACTGATCTGTCTATTGTCTGGCTTCTAACTTGTCATATGACGCTTCTGTTTGTAAAAATCATATCAACATGCTGTCTTCTATGATTCTCGTAACTTTTTGTTCTTAGTTTCATCTAAAACATTCTTCTAAATATCGATCCTTCTACAATTGAACATCATTTACAACAAACATCAAACGGAATAAATATAATAATTCCCTTACTAACAGCTTCTCTAAGTAACTTGTTTTCCTTTAACAAATCTAAGGCATTTTTTAACATTCGGATCAAAGTAAGATCAACAATATCTGATGTTTTTCAAGATAATTCTTTATCACGAGGGTTTTAATAATTTGTTCACTTTAAACAACAACATCATGTTTGTACAATTGACCCAGTGTCGAACACCGAGACAATATCTGTTTCTTATTAGCCATAACTAACATAATTCTTTTTTCAAACTTTGATTCGCCTTCTTCAGTAATTTTCATCAGCCTTTTTCGATATGAGACATTCAATTGGTAAATAATTTTTTTTGCCAACCATTTTCAAATTCATTTTTTACAATGTTTTTTATTTTATCATGCAACTTTCATTTGAAACTCATGAAATTTGCAAGTTTGTTATCATATTCTGCCTTTAAAAATCTTCACATTCTCGACAAGCAAACATATCCTGAATCTGGCAAGGTTTTGTAATAAAATTTGCTAAACTTGTTTATCAAAACTCATTTTTCCTCAAAACTATCAAAATTCAAAACTATTATCTACATTTTGAATACATTTTGTGTGTTCCAATATACGTCCAAAAATATTTTGTGAATCCATATTTATTAGTAGTGAATAATTTCGTTAACAACTTCTTTAAAAATCTTTACCAGTAACTCAGTTCATTCAAAACAATAAAAAAATCACTACATAAAATGTACCACAAAATTGGGGGATCTTTATTAGTCTTGAATTCTGAGAATCATTTGTTAAGTAGAACGCTTGATTTTTTCAAAATATTTAATCGAATTCTATTCGGCGGGGGTTTGTCCTCAATTTTCCTTCCATACGAAAATCAAAACTAAACAGGCATTCTTATTCATTCTTAATAATATATCTAAACCCAATGCGTTCCACTTTCCCATAATCGAAGTCTAAAAATTCACAATTCCACACTTCAAATTTCTTTACACCCTTTTTCAGGTAATGTATTCTCTCATGAAGTCCAAGGTGAATTCCTCTAAAATGTTTAATATATTTTGCAGATTTCTTCCAATTCCCCGAATGTTCAAAGGTTTTTTTATTTGTTTTTTCAAATGTTTTTATTTCACGTTAATTCAAAGTTTTTTTCAATCTAATCCAGATCCTTTTGTAACATCTTCCAACTCTTTATCTTAACGCATATTTTAAAAATGTTTCGAAAACAATAGGTGTGAATCACATTCCTATTTTATACGATTTGGAGCCGCTCGCCCTTTACGAACATAAGGAACAAACATTTTTTAAACAAACTGGAATAATTTTCTCCAAAAAAATCTAATAAATCTTTCAAAAAGTCCACCACTTTGTTAAGTTCTTTCCAACTGATTAAATAAGAAAAATTCTTATTCTCGGTTCCTTTATTGTTTTTCTTAAATGTTTTTTCGAGTTTATTGTATTGTCCTATTTGTTTAAAAAATTTTATCTTATTCTTTCGCCATTTTTCATAGGTTGGAATTACTATTTCTTTAAATTGCGAATACTCTAACGGGTGTTATTTTCTTCTTAATAAAGCGGAATTTTATTTTTCTCTCTTTTCTTCTCTGATTCTTTGCTGAAAATTTAACATTCACGCTCCACTTTATAGTAGAATTAAATTTTCAAGTCTCTCTTCGACTTCCCATTCCGTAGTTTTTCTCTTCAAAAAACATTGCTCCAAGCTGTTATGGAAGCGAGCAACAAAATCTTTCACTCTAAACTGTAGCATCTTTTTGATAAAAATAATCTATCCATTTGCTTTATCATTGCAACAAAACTTTTCAATCTGCAATATGTGTCCTTGTAATTTGTGTCCTCCTATGTTTTGCATTAATAAAAATATCGTGTTCCATAGACAGCTATGATCTAATTTCATTTTGTTTTATACACAGGATCTCCTATTTTTTTTCGAGTCTTTTGTGCCAGGCCGCCAGAACCAAGTTACTGATAACGTTGGTACAGCGTAATTCAAAA
>NW_025784766.1:0-25046 GCF_021130785.1 Homalodisca vitripennis
ACTTTGTACAAGATGCTCTGTAAGCTGAACTTTAATAATACCACAAACGTCAAAAAGTGGTGTGCGGCCGACAAGAAGGACCTATCGTCGAAATTAAAAGCACCGTTAGACGTGGCGTTCTCGGTATAAAAGTCGCTCCTGAAGACTAAACCAAACAAGTGCCCCCGCAATGAAACTTTGTACACAGATGCACTGTACGCTGAACTTTTAATAGAACCAACGTCAAATAGGTGGTGTCTGGCCTTCAGAGGTCCTATCGTCCAAAATTAAATGCACGGTTAGACGGGGCGTTCTCGTATAAGAAATTCACTCCTGAGAACTTAACCAAACAAGTGCCCCGCAACTGAAACTTTGTCACACAGATGCTCTGTAATCTGAACTTAAATAATACCAACGTCAAAAAGGTGGGTGTGTCGGCCGTCAGCAGGTCCTATTGTCTAAATTAAATGCACCGTTAGACGGGGCGTATCTCGTATAAAAGTCACTCCTGAGACTAAACCAACACAAGTGCTTGCAATTAAACTTTGTACACAGATGCTCTGTACGCCTGAACTTTAATATACCAACGCCAAAAAGGTGGGTGTCCTGGCCGTCAGAGGTCAATCGTCTAAATTAAATGCAACCGTTAGACAGAAGTTCTCGTATAAAAAAGTATTAGATTTTCAAGTACTCAAGGGTATATAAACTAGATTATGTATATATACTGCAAAATGTTTCACACGACGTATGGAATTTGGTACTCCCCTCCAAAGTTTCATTATATTTTAAACATGAAAAAATAAAAGCATTATAAAAAGTGATAGCTTGAAAATTCTAGCATGCGGAAGTATTTTAGAAGTTATAACATAAATATTACACTTGCTTCTCTTTTGCGCACTTTTTTAAATGACGTTGTCCTTTTAATATCCATGGAAAAAATAAGTAAAATTTGTAGCCTAATTAACAATAAATATTTTTTCTAACCTCACATATATTTCAAAAAACAATTTATTTTATATTTCATTTATTATTTTTATTCTGTTTACCTTCTGTTTTTATATCTGCAACAATTTTATATTAAATTGTTTCACACCAATTATTTTTAAACTATTGTAAAGTTTTGAACGTATTTTTTTATTGTAATCACTGAATTTATTCAGCGGTATGTTAATCTTAATTAGATTTATTATATCGTCATGGTTGTATTGTATTTTAAATGTCGTGTAAATTAGGACATTAGGGTTTCCCCTGATTTTTTTTCAAATTATTCAGAGTCAGAATGTTGTTTGAGGCTTGAGAAATTTAATGTAATTGCTGAATTCCTGGTAGGTATGATCAGATGTTATAATATGGAAGAAAAGCTATTTTTGTAAGATTTTATCTCTTAACCCAATACCCCCCTCAACAGGAATTACTGAGAATAGTTTTTATAACCCTTACACTTAATTTCATTAGACCACATACAGAATGGACATACGCAAACTCGAAGACCGGTTTCCATAAACCTATGCGTGTCTGGTAGATGACACCATTTCGAGAAAGGGAACCCCGACCTACACCCGAGCCATTACCTGAGACTACCTACACTGTTAAATCTTGTTGTAGTTAAAATATTTGGTTCCCATTCCATTCATTTGAACGTTGATAAATTTGAACTGTAAAAAATCATGCAATGCACAACAAACATCTTTGTACAACTTATACATGAAATTTAACAAATCGCTTACAAGAATAGTAAAGGTCTAATCACGCCAAACCTTTCTACGAAACAATATAAACCATAGATGACGCCAGGGACTCGCTTATTGGAGAAAGAAAACGTATTATAAGTTTTTAATATTAAAGCTCCGTATGCATTAAACAGAAGGTAAACATCAATTTAATTATACTAACAAAATGACCATTATCATTTTCAAACATAGACAAATAGAATGAATAACATGATAATGATGCATTGACTAAAGAGAAAAAAAATCCTTCTATAAGTTTTCTAACCATATAATAGAATTGAAAAGTAGTAATTAAATGGCGTGTACCATTACATCAACTCAAATAAATAGTAATACCATTGTAGCATATCATTTCATATTGACTATGTTTAATAAGGTCATAAATTGCAAACCTAAAACATGTGGTTATAAAACTGCACCAAACCTCGTAATTGTTTGCTGCTTAAAATACAAAGGTATGACCTCAATAATGGCTTTAATATTATAATATGCGTCAGATACGTTTGATAACATACTGTATCGATGAACTTAATAAATTTTAGTGCGGAAAATATCAAAATACACGTTATTGGCATAAGAATGAATATTTAGAATCTTTCCCTTTAAAAATCGAATGGAAAACTAACAAATCTGTTTCTGTATAAACAAAACGGTAACACGCGAACGTTCTTACTGAAAATTTACTGGAGATTATAATAACAACTCCAGATATCTTAACTACACTGAGGGCATTTACCCACGAGGGAGCAGTCAGAAGAGTAGAGGAAAGGTTTTTTTATTTTTTACTCAAAAATTTAATGTTAATGCCAAATTTAAAACGTGTTTTAGTTTTTCTATAATCCTATTCTAAACGTTTAGTAGTTTAAAAGACCCAACACAGAAATTGTCAAATAAAAAAAAAGGGTCCGTGAAGATCACGAATCGTAGAGTAAAATAGCGGCCCCCCCAAATAAAAAGATCCTTCTGAGACAAAACCAAACAAATGCCCTCAATGAAACTTTGTACATAGATCCTGAATGTTTATTGTACAAAATGTATTTTGTTTAATTATTTGAATAGCGCTCTTTTTAATAAAAACCACAGTAATACAAAGGGAGATATCAAAACTAAACGTCAATCTCATCCGTGAGCCATTATTCTATATCTAAAAACAAGTAAAAAAGTTCATATAACCATAAGCCAAAAATGGTAAAGGTAGTTACAAAGATACCCAAATACGATTGTTTTTATGTTTTAAATATCTGACAAATTTTATTATAAATTCCGTCCGCAGAGCTGTAAATGCAATACTTTCAGAGATAACTCTTACGTAAAGACACAAGAATTGGTGCAAAGAAATAACACATTTTTTGTGTTTAACGTAAGATTACTTCTCATAAATGTAAAATAAAGGGTCATTTTTTTTCTTAAACAGATTTGGAGAACATTTAATACTGGAAAAGTTTATGTGAATTACTTAGGAAAAAAATTTAATACTAGGTATTGAAATTTACTTTATTTTATTAAAATAAAAAAACAGACGCACACAAAAATGCATATTCTTTTATCTGCATAGAATATTAACTAATGTTTTAGGTTGTTGAGTAACAGCTGATCAATTATTCAACACTTTTTATCGTCATATTTTTCTTATGCAAAGGTTTTGGCAATATCAAGCTGATAAACAATTAGAGTTTCAAGAAGTAATATTTGAATAAACCTTTATGTAGGTTTTTGTATTGTGGCTGTGTGAATGATTGTATTTTTGTGAGATCCAGTGATTATTTGGAAATATTTGATACAAGTGTAATAAAAATATGTATAATTAAATAAATAAATTTTAAAATTATTTTTATATAAATAATTTTTTATAAAAGTGTATGTAATTATCTTAGTAACTAATGGCAGATAATTGGTAAATGGTATGTATTCCGTTTGAAGAGTATACGGACATGCATACTGATTGTACAGGGCTAAAGTTAACAAGAATGGTTATTTAGCTGCAGTTTCAGGAATATCGTGATACATTTTCCACATTGAAGAACACCTGATCGGAAAAACATTTGAAGCTGTGGAGAGAACGACTTAAGAGAAAACTGGTTAGCTTATAAAAACCCGAAAGCGGAATACGATATTGGTCCGTCGACGTAGCGCAAGGAACTATAATAATTGAACAAGCAATAATAAAGTGCTGTAGAATTATCACCAAACCACAATCACCAGACGATTATTCAACGTCATTTAAATAATAATTTGCCTGAGATCAAAGCGTAAATGGCGGACACTTCATGAAGCACAGTTGTACCCAAATTCATTCATATAACTACTGTGTTTCCAATGCACTTAGTTATTACCACGCAAGACTCTTTAATAAAGCGCCGACACGGTATGTTACTGCCGCATGATTAGATAAGACAATATGTTTACGACATCAGTATTTTATCGTTCGGGCGTATTCTCGTTACTGATGAATCCTGTTTTAACTCGAGAAATGGTAATTTGTCAAATTTTCGTAATACCCATTACTTGTGGTACATGGTGCGTACGACAACCCACATGACAAACTGCGACGAGGCATTTTCAACATAAATTTTCAGCTCAACTGTATGGCTTGGTGTTCTGGGTTGATAATTTTGATTGGTCCATTTTTTTTTTTTCCCCCCAAATCCGAACCTTAAAGGAGTAGCGTACTATAAATTTTTTAAGAACAAACCTGCCAACCCTTCTTGGAAAGATATTCCTGTTCAAAACAGAATAAATGCATTGATAGGTTTTATTGCACGAGCGATACGGATGCGGGGTCACCTCCACATTTTTTCTAATGATGTGAAAAACTATTTAAAATGATACATACGGTAGACCAATGGATTGGTCCAGAAATGGACCATTAAAATGGCCACCACGTTCTCTTCCTGACCCTTCGCGCCAAGCAAGACATGTTTCTTATGGGGTTGGATGAAGGTCAATTGTTTATTCAAAACGGATTAACACCATAGAGGTAGTATTACGTAATCGCATTACAGAGGCGGTCCAAGAAACTATCAAGAATGCTCCCAAACGTTATGAAAACAGCGCTAGAAAAAGAGTGGATTCGTCCGTGCGAAAACGTGCATTGCTAACAACGGAGGTAACACTTTGGAAGTCAACTATTTATAGGTGATTATTACAGTTTTATAAAGGTAAAAGTACCATTTTAAATGTAATGTTTCAGTCTAGAATAAATGATCAGGCTGTTACTCACTAACCTCAAACATTAGTTAATATATTCTACTGCAGATAAGAATATGCATTTTTTGTGCGTCTGTTTTATTTTTTAAACTAAAGCTGAAATTTTCAAGATTCCCAATTATTTAATTTTTTTCCTTTAAGTAATTCACATGCGGAGAGGGCGGATTTCAGAATTAAATGTTCTACCTACAAATCTGTTTTAAGAAAAAAATGACCTTTACTTTACCACCGATTCCCGTTAATGGAAGTAATCTTACGTTAAACCCCACAAAAATTGTGTTTATTTCTTTTGCACCAATTTCTTGTGATTTTACGTAAGATATCTCTGAAAGTATTTGCATTTACACGCTCTGGGGAAACGAATAATTTTCAATAAATTTTGTCAGATAATAAAAAACCATAAAGAAAACAATCGAAAATTTGTATCTATGTTGTAAAACTACCTTTTACCATTTTTAATATAACGGCCGTAGACTTCACCAAGGGTTTCTGAAATCCGGGCGAAATCTTTAGTCTAGGGCGTTAATCTCGCCCCTCAAACCACACAACCTAACGAAGCCCCCGATTTCCCGTGGCATATGGTTATATGAAACTTTTTTTAACCTTGTTTTAGCTATAGCAATAAGCTCCCGAGGAGATTGTGCCGTTTTAGTTTTGAATCACCCTGTAGATCTTTTTTAAAAACTTTGTAGTATTAAGTAACGTCCTGGAAGAACATTGGAGAGGAAAATGCCTAGTTCTGATTTTTGCATTCCTTGGCTTTTGTAAGTAGGATAGCGAAGTCCTTGCTTATCAACTAGGGCAAATTGAATATTGTGTATTTGCCAATAGAATCATAAATTCTATTCAAAATTGCTGGCACAAGGGGCGGCACACGGCGGCGCCCTTTGAAACCACCGGAGAAAGAATGGTGACCCTCTACACTTGCTGAAAACCCTACAGTATTCCTAGGAAAACCCTCTTCCTTCCTGTTTCCCCCCGTTGTAAAATCTCCAATATGACAAAATAAATTATAAAAACTATTCCTGATGGATATTTGGCACCATATCTTGGGATATGGCTGTGATCTGTGAACGTTTGTAATTCATTAGATTTCAAAGTTCAAACACACGGGAAGTGCTACTTTTGATCATTCTGTATCCTGTTATCTGAAGGAAATTAATTATAAAAATTTTAAAACATATTATAAACTTTACCTGGTATGTATGAAAATGGAATTAATATTTTATAACTATCACTCGCGATTAATATATAATGTAATACATAATTATGACGAAAATAGATAAAAGTCTATCATTATCGTACTAATAGTGACATCGAAATTATTTATATCATTCCATCTGAAAACAACAGATGTCATGCTTCAATTGGAGATTATTTAGTTATCAAATAGCAACAAGTTTTGAATTTTTAACATAAACATTCCGTAACTTTACCAATAAGCGGAAAATATAATAAGAGATTTATACTTAACAGTTAAAATAACCAAACACCGTTGTATACACTTACACAAACACAGACTAAAATACATTATTTAAAAAACCTTTACAACATGAAAAAATATTTTTTTCAAAGACCCTATACACCACAAGGTATTAAATTTATAGTGTAATAAAACGTAATTCAAGACCACAACAATACCTTAATTTAAACATAACTTAAATTATTACACGACGATATTGGTTCATACCAAGCCATATCTGAAACACAGCAAGGTGAATATATTAAATTAAATATAATCTGTACCCCGATCCAATTTCGTTATTCAATGTACAGACAATCAAATCGCCTATTATTAAAGATAGGATTTAGTGATGGCATTTAAAAAATTTTCAAAGTCCATTATTTTACACTGAGCAATTACGGTATTAATATTATTTTTTTGTGCACGTTTTATTTATAAAATATTACAAATAAAACATAAAAAACAATGCGCGGATTTAAGAACATGAATACAGAAGGCCAGACTATTACAAACAAATTTATTTATTTGCTGTGCATTAATATCATACCTTATCGTGCTAACCACCATCTATCATATCCAAAATAAAAGGGTAGTTTTATAATAAGTTACGGTGACTTAACTGTGAATCAATTTGTGAAATTTATTATAAGTATTAATATGGAGATAAAATAATTTAGTAAATGGGAAAACTAATGAATTTAAAACATTTTATTAAGTAATAATCGTTTAAAAATAAACAAAGCACATGTATTTACGCATACAACTTAAAACACATTAACCTCCGTTACTTGGCCGAAGATACATGTTTCGATATTTTTTCAGGATGTTATTTGTCAGTTATACTAAATTCCTGTGTGGATGATAAATTCAGCTACCGTACTTTGGTCATGGCTTTGTTGCCGTGGTGTCTCTACTACCATTATGGAAAATTAATAGCAGAGACAAGGTAGGGCCTGCATTAACTTAAACAAAAGGTTTCATAGTTTGTGTAAATTTTGTATAATGTGTAGTTATTTAAAAATGACTTTTAACTTATGCTATTGATGATAAAAAGAGGTTTGAAAGACTGGCCTGATAGTCCTGGACAATAGGATAAATCACTAAGAACCAAAAGAAGGAAGCGATATAAGTAAAATATATACTTTTTCATATTTCTTGTTATAAACTTATCTCTAATCTTCTAAATGAGCAGTTTTTTGCTTATTTTCAAAACAAGTTATATGAATTTCGACCATTGTAATATGTAATCAAATAATGCGTATTATGTTATACATAATAATAAAATAAGTAATAATTATTTTAGGGATGTTTTTGAAAGAGTTAAGGTTATAGGGGACGGTCATTGTTTAATTTTCGGGCAATGAGTATGGCGTTTGTGGTGGTACACAATCATCGTGCAACGCGTAAAGTTAGGACGAGCATAGTGAACACCCGTAGTAACAAACTGGCAGCATTACATATGAGAAGAATACAATATACGCTCGGAGAAGAATTTAAACTCTCCCTCTAAAATATTTCAAACCTAATGGGAAATGTTACAGTAAGCGAATATATGGATCGGAAAATATTGAAATTACAGTTTTTTGCGGAGGTTTAACAAAGAGAAAATGCAACTGTATAACAGAGAAAGAGATGTTAAAACAAAGGATTTGTGGGAAAGATACTAGCTTTAAAGGTTGTCTAATTTTTTAAAATATCAATCAAGTGTATACAACATATGGTTTTGTATTTCAATGAATAAGAAAAAGGTCCACGAGTACAGAAGGCCCATTATAATCTACTAATAAAAAGAGATTTTATTTGAGTTGGAAGTCTCCGATGAACCCCACAAAATCAACACCAACATGAATAAACTACCATTCAAAAAAGTGGCATCGCAGAAAACAGTTACATTTCCGACTGATCAACCTAAAAAGTAAGAAAAAAACCCCATTACAGAGTCCTGCAAATGAAATAGAGCTCGGATGACTAGTTTTCACTTATCCTGATGTGGTTAGAGAAATTTGATTGCGTTTTTAAACAAGAAAGGAAGTGCTGTACCCAAAAATTAAAAAAAACGTAGTAAGGAAAGTGACACTCAAAATATTCAAAGAGGCTGCTTTGTTGATATTTGGGTGACTGCAGTAACAAACACAGTGTTATTGCTTAATAAATTTGTATGAAAAAAACTTTTCAAAATTTCATAACAAAAGTTACCGCAAAAAGAAGACAACCAAAACAATCTCCCTCGGAACAAAGTATACGAGAAGTAATGGCGGAATAACTAAACAGTGGTTTTGAACCGCTCGGTGATGAAATAACCAAGAAAAGAACTAATTTGAAAAGGAAAAAGATCGTTTATCATAAAGTGTAACAATCACTATAAGTCATACGTAGGATGGTACGGGATTAATAAAAATAATGCAAGAAAGGTTCAAGCATGTTTTGGATAAAGTTTCTAACACCAATACCTAGTCATCAATAATTGGAATAAAGCAAATAACAGGCAAAGGAGAAACATTCGCTGAATAATTAAAAGACAGCAGAGGCTGTGATGAAATCATTGACTTATTGCAAATCACCAAGCCACCAGGACGTACAAGCATCAACGAAAACAGAAATCTTTATTAACAATACAAATTCAATAGCACTGTCTATTTTGTGGGGAAATGAGTGTAAAAAAGATCAGAGATTTGGAACATTTAGTCCAAGAGATTTATTAGCAGTCATCTTTAAGGGTCGGTGTGAGTGTTGTACGTGGACAGATTTTGATGACATGTAAAAATTTAAAGAAAAATCTGAAAACACATCAGAACTATCAAAAAACCCCCCGTAAAAAATTTTTTCAAGTTTTTTTTTAAAAAGTGCTTGTATAATTTTTGCGACAATGAAAATGATCATACACTTAAGTACAGTTGGGTACGAATTAAAAAATATGAAATAAGAGGAATCAGAAAAGAGGTAGTAGACAACTACGACATCTGAGTGGACATTACCAGTAATATGACTATAAAAAATACCCTTTTTGATAGAATGGTACGAAATTTTATATCGATATAGAATATGGAATGTCATTATTCGATAGTTCAAAAGGATGTTTACAGTGAATATGTCACCAATGAGACTGACAATATGAATAAGGAAATATTACATCAAAAAGGAAAAATTTATTGTATCGGTCTTAAATGTTCAAACAATGAGGAATACCCTAAAAAAAAATATTGAAAATATTGCAGAAAAATCAGGAAAAATCGTACATAGCAGAACCAAAAGGAAACATTCCCCTTGTCGTGCTCTACATAAATTAGCAGTGAAGAAAAAAATAAAGAGTTACTGGTCACATAGAAGACGTAATGGTTAACGGTGTATTTGATACAGCCACTTTTATAATTTGGCTCCGAAATGCTGTAATAAAACAAGCAAATATCAGTTTGCCAGGTTTAAATATTTTACAAATAGTAGACTAAGGACATAATGAAAAATTTAAAATATTAACCATATGCAAGGTGTGGCTCAAGCGCAGCTGAGAAAATGTAAAGAGTTTAATATGCATTGCGTTCCGTGCATGCAAATGCATTTATCACAACCCACTTTAAAAACAACAAAAACATGGTTTGTGTCATATTTATTTTACTTTTTTGTTATATCTCTCATTTTTTATTAAAATTTCCCTGACTACATGGAAAAGAAGTACGAGTATGTGTCTAATAAAAAAGGTACATGTATTACTTATATAAACTAAATAAGTACAAAACACAAACAACTTCAATTTCTGTTGGTAGATTAAAAGTTCAGCTTACAGAGCATCTTGTGTACAAAGTTTCATTGGTCATTGCGGGCAACATTTGTTTTGGATTTAAGTCTCAGGAGTGACTTTTTATACGAGAACGCCCGCCTAAGAACCCGTGCATTTAAAATTTCGAACGATAGTGACCTCTGACGGGCCGAAAACACCACCTATTTGACGTTGGTAAAATAAAAGTTCAGCTTACAGGAGCATCTGTGTATCAAAGTTATCATTGCGTGGGCACTGTGTTTGGTTTAGTCTCAGGTCGAGTGACTTTTATACGAGAACGCCAGTTATTCACCGTCTAACCGTGCATTTAAATTCGACGATTAGGACCTCTGACGGCCTCCCGGCCGGTACACCACTCTATTTGGGTACGTTGGTGTATATCTATAAAGATCAGCGTACAGAGACATCGTGGAGTACAATACAGTTCTCATTGCGGGCACTTGTTTTTGGTTGAGAGACTCGTAGGTTAGTGACCTTTTTATACGAGTAATCGCCCCGATAATCGGTAACTTGTGGCATTTAATTAAACGATAAAATTAGGACCTCTGACGGCCGACACCACCTTTTTTTGACGCTTGGTCATTTTATAATAAAGTACACTTTACCCCCCCCCCCACGAGCCATCTGTGTTACAAAAGTTTCATTGCGGGGGGGGGCATCTTGTTTGGTTATAAGTTCCTCATAGGAATAGACTTCTTTTTATACTAGCGGAACGCCCGTCTTTTAAACCGTACATTTAAATTTTAGACGATTTAGGAACCCTCTGACGGCCCGGAACACCACCCGTATTTTGAACGTTGGTATATTAAAAGAATCAGCTTACAGAGCATCTGTGTACAACTTTTCATTGCGGGGGGGGGCACTTGTTTGGTTTAGGTCTCAGGAGGTGCGACTTTTTATACGAGATACGCCCCCGTTTCCTACACGGCTATTTTTTGCATTTAATTATCGGACGAAAGGACCTCCTGAGGCCGCCAGCTCCGACGAATCACCACCTTTTTGACGTTGGTAATATTAAAAAGTTCCAGCTTACAGCAGCTGTACAATGGTGTACAAAATTTTCATTGCGGGGCCACTTTGTCCCTTGGTTAATGTCACAGGGAGCCGACTTTGTATTACGAGTAACGGCCCCGTCCTCTCTTACGGTGCTTGGTGATATTTGCGCAGATAGGATTTCATTGCAGGGGCAATGTGTTTTGGTTTATGTCGCTGCGAGTGGGACCTTTTTTTCGAGAAGAAACGCCGGTCTAAACCGTTGATCATCTTAATTCTTATTGACGATAGGACCCTCATTACGGCAGACCGCCGACAAGCCACCTATTATGACGTTCGGTTGGTATATTACAATTTTCACAGCTTACAGAGCATCTGTGTACAAAGTTTCATTGCGGGGGCACTTGTTTGGTTTAGTCCTCAGGAGCTGTACTTTTATTACGAGTAACGCGCCCCTCTTAACGGTTTGCATTTAATTCTAGACGATAGGACCCTCTGACGGCCCCGGGACACCACCACATTTTTGAGAGCGTTGTGGTATATTAAAGTTTCCAGCTTACATAGAGCATCTGTTGTACAAAGTATTCATGCTGCGGGCACTTGTTTTGGTTTAGTCTCAGAGAGCGACCTTATACCGATAACCGCCCCGTCCTACACGGTGCATTTTAATTTCCGACGATAGGATTTCATTCGGGCACTTGTTTTGTTTAAGCTCTCAGGAGTGACTTTGATACGTACGAGAACGCCGCCCCGTTCTAAAAACCGTCGCATTTTATAATTTGACGGATAGGGTACCCCTCTGACGGCCGACCGTACCACCTACATGAACGTTGGTATATTTAAAGTTCAGCCTTATCAAGAGCCATCTGTGTAACAAAGTTTTCATTGCCGGGCCACTTGTTTGCGTTTAGTCTCAGGAAGCGACTTTTTATACGAGGAACGCCCTCGTTCTAAACGGTGCATTTTATAATTTCGACCCCGATAGGTCAAACCTCCTGTACGGCCGGACACCCCCCCGACAACCACCTTTTTAGACGTTGGTATATTAGAATGTTCAGACTTACAGAGCATCTGTTTGTACAAAGTTTCATTGCGAGGGAGACTTGTTTGGTTTACGTCCTCAGGAATTGACTTTTATACGAGAACCGCCCGTCCTAGACCGTGCATTTCAATTTTAGACGATAGGACCTCTGACGGCCCCCGAACCACATTTTTGACGGTGCGTATATTTTAAAGTTCTGTTTACAGAGCATCCTGTGTTACAAAGTTTCATTGCGCAGGCACTTGTTTGGTTTAAGTTCAGGAGTGTCCTTTTATACGGGAGAACGCCGTCTAACCTTAATTTATTGTAGAACGATTGGACCTCTGACGGCCCCCGACACCCACCTATTTGACGTTTGGTTATATTTAAAGTTTCAGCTTACAGAGCATATGGTGTACAAAGTTTCATTGCGGGCTCCGGGGGGGGCCACATGTTTGGTTTAGACTCAGGACAAGGACTTTTTATACGAGAACGCCCTGCCGTCTATCCACGGTGGCATTTATTATTTTCGACGGATAGGACCCTCTAGACTCGGCCGACACCAACCCTCATTTTGACGTTGGTTATTATTAAACTAGTTTCAGCTTAAACAGAGGCATCCTGTGTTACAAAGATTCATTGCGGGGGGGGCATCTTTAGAGTTGGTTAAGTCCAAGGAAGTTGACTTATAATACCGACGAACGCCCTACTAACGTGGTGCATTTCAATTTAGACGAGTATTGGGGACCTCTGACGGCCAGACGACACTCACCTCTTTTTGACCGTTGGTATATTAATAAGTTCAGCTTACAGAGCATTCTGTGTACATAGTTTTCTATCATAGGCGGGCTACTTGTTTGGTTAAGTCTCAGGAGTGATACCTTTTATATCAGAAAGGAACGCCCGTCTAAACCGTACATTTAATTTTAGACGAATAGGGACCCTCTGACGGCCGGACACCACCTATTTGACGTTTGGGTATATTAAAGATCAGCTTACAGAGCTTCATGTGTACAAAGTTTTCCCATTGCGGCGGGAGGCACTATGTTTGGTTTAGTCCTCAGGAGCGACTTTTTATACCCGAGAAACGCCCCCCGTACTAACGGTGCATTTAAATTTTCGTCACGCATAGGACCTCTGCACAGTCCGACAACCTCACCTTTTTGAACCGTTGCGACATATTAAAATGTACACAGCTTACAGAATCAATCTGTGGTACTATAATCTTGCAATTGTCGGGCACACTTCGGTTGAGTTAAGTCTCAGAAGTGAACTTTTTATACGAGAACGCCCGTCTAACCGTTGCATTTAAATTTTGGACGCGATTAGGACTCTCCTGACGGCCCGACCACCAACCGTATTTGACGTTGGTATATTATTAAAGTTCCGCTTACAGAGCGCAGTCTGTGTACAAAAGTTTCATTGCGGGCACATTGTTTTGGGTTTAGTCATCAGGAGCGGGACGTTTTATACGAGAACTGCGCCCCGTTTCCCTAAAACTCGTTGACATTTTAATTAGAGGACTATAGGACCTCTGGACTGCCGACGACCACCTACCTTTTTGTACCGTTGGTATATTTTAAAGATGCGTTCAGTCTTATAAGAGGCCATCTGTGTACAAAGGTTTCAATGCGGGCACACTTGTTTGGTTTTAGTCCTCAGGATGCGACATTTATACGTGGGGAGAAACGCCCCCGTCTACACGGTTGTTTGCATTGTAATTTCGGGGGTACGCATAGAAACCTCTGACGCGGACCGACACCACCTTTTTGTCACGTTTGGTAAATTAAAGTTCAGCTTTATAGTAGCATTACTGTGTACAAAGATTTTTAATTTTCGGGGGGCAAGGGGGGCAATTGGGTTTTGGTTAAGATCTCAGGAAAGTGATACCCTTTTATTATAACGGAGGAAACGCCACCGTCTCCTAAACGCGTGCCATTTAATGTTATGATCAGATAGGCACCTCCTGACTCGGCTCCGACACCCTCCCTATTTGACCGGTTGGTATATTTTTAAAAAAAAAAGTTCTGCTTTACAGTAGCATGCTGGCTCGTGTACAAACCTTGTTTGTCCATTGCGGAAGGCACCTTGTTTTGGGGTTTAAGTCTCAGGAGCTGACGGTTTATAATACGAGAACGCCCGTCGGCCGAGGGCGTTTGCCAATACCGTGTTTTTCATTTAAATTTTGATGCGATCGATAGGTACCTATGCGATCCTCTGACGGCCGACTAGTCCACCCGACACTCTTTGCGCACACGTTGGTGATTTATAATTACAAGTTCAAGCTTTTAACAAGAGATTGTCATCATTCTGTAGCTGTAACAAAGGTTTTCATTGCGGCGCACCTCATTTGTTTCTGGGGTCTTTTTAAGTCCTCAGGAGCGGATCTTCTTTTTTATACATTGCGGAGAACGCCCCTGTTTCTATAACGGTGCATTTTATCTCTCTCTTGCGAATTTAATTTCGGAACTATAGTGAACCTCTGTAACGGCCGACATCCACCTTAATTTACGTGACGTTGGTGATCATTTAAAAAAGTTTCCAGCTCTTATAGAGTTCATCTGTTAGTACAACAAGTTTTCATTGCGGTGCAACTTGTGTTCTGGTTTAGTCTCAGGGAGTGATTCTTTTTATATACGGAGAAGCATATCGCCACATCCGTCCTAGTCTATACGGTGCATTTTTAAATTCTGAACGATAGAGAACCTCTGAGCGGTTGCCCGTCACACCACCCGGTTGGTTTTTGACGTGTGTGTTGTATAATTATTAAGTTTCAGCTCTTTTACAGAGCATTCTTGGTTTGTACAAATTGTGTTTCATTGTCGGGGGCCACTTTGTTTGGTTAATCTTATGTCCTCATGGAGGTGGACTTTTTTATACGTTGGACTTTCGCCAGTAGTCTTAACCGTGCATTTAATATTTCGACGACTAGGACACTCTTGATCGAGCCCGACAAAGTCCACCTTTTTTGACAGTGTTGGTATATATTAAATGCCTTTCAGGCTTACAGAAGCCCCATATACTGGGTTGTCCACATTAAGGTCTTTCATTGCGGGGCACTTGTTTTGGTTAAGTCTTCATGGATGTGAGCTATTTATACGCAGGAACGGCCCGTCCTAACCGTTGCATTTAATTTTGCATCGATAGGACACTCTGACGGCCGGAACACCTACCTTATTTGCACGTTAGGTTAGTATATCTAAAGTATCTAGCTTTATTACAGAGCATCTGTTCGGTATCAAAGTTTCATTGCGGGGCACTTGTTTTGTGTTTAAGGTCGTCAGGACTTGAGCCGACGCTTATATACGAGGCTAATCAGCCCCCGTTATTTCGTAACGGTGCATTTAATTTTCGACGGTCCTATAGGTACCCTCTGGTACGGCCCCCGGGACTACCACTCAAGTTTTGACGTTGGTATATTATAATTTCAGCTTTACAGAGCATTGTACTGTGTTACTCAAAGTTTTCATTGCGCGGGGGGCAGGGCAATATTGTTTGGTTTTAGTCTCATGGAAGCGATCTTTTATTCGAGATACGCCCGCCCTTGCTCTAAAGGTGCAATTTTTAATTTCAGACGCGCACGGCGTTTAGACCTCCTAGACGAGCCACGACACATCCACCCTTTTGCACGATCAGGACACCCCCACATATGATTACAAGTTCATAGCTTACAGACATCTAGTGTACACAGTTTCCTATGCGGGGCACTTGTTTGGTTAAGATCTCAGGAGAAGAGTGAATTTTATACGAGGATCGCCCCCCGTCCAAACTCCCTTCCTTAACCCGTGCTCACATTTTAATTTTGACGAATTAGAGAATCCTCTGAACGGCCCCGACCGACGACCACCCTCGGAAAAACACACATTCTTGACGTTGGAATATTAAAGTTCATCTTACCGAAGCAGGCATCTGTGTACAAAGGTTTCATTTGCGGGTCACATTGTTTTTGGTTTAGTCTCAGGTAGCGACTTTTATACGAGAACCGCCCCGGGGCTTTCTTTCGGCTGATTTGTTCAAACGTTTTTCATTTAATTGTCGCATACGCTATAGGACCTCTTACGGCCGCCGCCGCTGCCCAGACACCACCTAGTTTTAGACGTTGGTTTTACTTAAAGTTCAGCTTACAGAGCATCTGTTGTACATTAAGTTTCAATTGCGGGCCCACTTTGTTTGGTTAAGTTCTCAGGAAGTGACTTTTATACTGAGGGAACGCCACGTTCTAAACCGTAGCAGTTAATTTTGACGATGAGGACCTCTCTGACGGCCCCCGGACCGACTCACCTATTTGACTGTTGGTTAAATTAAATTTCTCTTACATAGCAATCAGTGGTACCATATTTCCATTGGCGGGCAACTTGTTTTTGGTTTTATTCTCAGGGAGCCGGAGCGACCCTATCACCTATATACGAGTACGCCCGTCTAACCATCATCACTACGCATACAGATCGTCAAACGGTTGCATTTAAATTCTGCGAACGGAAAGGCACCCTTCTGTACGGCCGACACCCGACCTTTTTGACTTTGGTAGATATTAAATATTGTCACTTACAGTAGGCATCTTTGTACAAAGTTTCATTGCTGTGCACTTGTTTATGTAAGTCTCAGGAGTGACTTTTATACCTGAGAAACGCCCGTCTAACCGTGCATTTAATTTTGACAAGTAGGACCTCTGACCGGCCCCCCCCAGACACCACCTATTTTGACGTTGGTATATTAAAGTTCAGCTTACAGAGCATTCTGTGTACAAAGTTTCATTGCCGGGCACTTTGTTTGGTTTAGTCTCAGGGAGCGTACTTTTAATTACGAGAAACGCCCAGTCTAACGGTTGCATTTAATTTCGACGATAGGGACCCGGTTCTGACGGGCTCGGACACCACCTTTTTGTGACTGTTGGTATATTAAAGTTTCAGCTTACAAGGAGCATCTGTTGTACTAAAGTTTCATTGCGGGGGCACTTGTTTGGTTTAGTCTACAGGAGCGACTTTTTATACGAGAACGCCCGTCTAACCGTGCATTTAATTTTGACGATAGGACCTCTGACGGCCGACACCACCTATTTGACGTTGGTATATTAAAGTATAATTAAAGTATATTAAAGGGAATTCTTTGTGGTAAGTAATAAATACGATTAACTGTGTAGATTTTGTGAAAGATCGTTTTTTAATAATTAGTTTTATACTATTTTTTCAGATTTTGAATGTTTGTTAAGCGCCTTCAGATTGTTGACTGCAAAATTGTTGCACGGAATACAGATCGGACGATAAAGTGACGCTAACTTTCACGGTGGTTGATTTTCCCATCGATGGTCAGCATTTAAATTTTTTCTCGACATCGATGTTTTTTACCTTCATATAGAAAACTTCTGTCCTCTTCTCGCCATTTAACGTATGCCAGACATAAAATATTGTCCAACCAGTCCGCCCTTATTCCTATAATAATATAACCCAATATAAAGTAGTTTATATTGTCCTAAACCAATAAGTAGTGGGTGAAGTGAATAAAACCTAAGAATTTACTGGTTAGCATCTACTCCCTATAACTAGCAGTAGCTCATACCCGAATAAATAAACAACTGCTAACACTAGGGAGAAACATCTAGACTATATTAGGAAGTTTCTGGAAAAATTTAATCAAGTTAGGGATAGCAACTGCTAGGCTAGCAACTACTAGGTCATGTTGTGAATGTTTCCTTCTCGATCTGCTTGTTGATTCCGCTCCACCGGCCGCTCGCCCTCTGGTCTCTTTGCACTTGCGTATAATTCTCCACGTCTGTTTTTGTTCGTGTGTCCTCAAAATGTCGCCCATTGAGGAAGGTTATGGAGTTGATGACAAGTGTTTGGATCGGGCTTTGTTTGTGAAACTCCTTATTCAACACCCAATAATATTAGAAAAGTCAAAATTCGATCTTTGGTTAGATCAAAGAAAGACGTCTGGCAAATCATTAGCGAAGAATACTATTCTGCTATTAGTAAAGTTATTCCTATAGCACGATTGAACAACCTGCAGAGTAATAAAAAAATCAATGAAAAAACCAGACAAAAAGCATACAGGAAATAAGCCAATACACCTGAACCATGGGAAAAAACTTATTTAAATTAATTAAAACAGGAAAAATTCAGTGTTTTCAAAAGTTTCCAAGGAGCATTCTCTCCCCCAGTTTAACCACTACATCAAATACAATAACAGATGCTGAAGTGTTAATCGAAGCCTAGGGTGAGGAAACTTTAGAGCAAGAAAGCACTTTGCAATGCAAACCAGATATAAAAAATACGGAAAAGTGTGAAAGCCGTATATAGCATATGAGGATCGAAAAAACAAAAGACCTCTCATTTTCCGATTTTCAACGTATAGTTTTATTGCAACAAATGCATTTGAAACAATCTAAAAATAAAAAGAAACCGAAATGAAAATGCAAACTGGCCCCCAGATATACCTGCTCTTTATAGGCAAACGGATTTTGAAGAATTGCATGTGTATCAAAATTTGTTGTAACAAATAATTTTCTTCCCTTTCTTCTTCTATGGGGCGGCCTACTCCATGCACTTAAGCCTCAAGGGCCTTTAGCACACACCCGGAAGCACACCATGAGTCCTACCAGTCTATGATTTCAGCAGTTCCACAAACCGCTGTGCCTGAAAAACAACCTGTATGCCAACTAACAAAGATGGCATACCGCTCACTTGCCATTGAATGACAAATCAAGAGGAAGTGTTCGGCAGTAGTTTCATCCTGCTCATCACACATTCTACAGAGCGGGTCCTCCTGAAGGATGCCGACTCTGTGAAGATGCTTCCTCAGGTGACCATGCCCTGTAATCAGACCTATAACCCAAGACGAAGACATTGATCTATTTAGTGAGAGAAGGTCACAGTCGTAAAACGGCTGGAGGAAGGCGACTGTAGACATTCTGCTCATTCTTACGCTCGGATGCAACCTCCACCTTCTCTCATGATTAGCGCGAACCCATTTCGAGACAGCCTCAAAGGATTCACACCTTGGAATACCGCAGAATGGTGAGGGCCTGTCATAATTTGACGCTAAGCCCCGGTTGGTCAGAGCATCAGATCTTTTCATTCCCAGGGATCCCCTTATGGACCAGGAACCCAACAAACTGACACATTTGTTGATTCTCTGGCAAGGGAAGAAACGACTTGATAGCAATCCCAGACAAGCTTGGATTTGTAACACACGAAGTCCAGCGCCATCAGTGCTGCCTGACTATCCGTGAAAATATTGATCGTTTTTACTCCTATATCGCAGGCGAAGATTCTCATGAGCAAAATTCTATAACTGGCTGCGACCTCCGCGCCTGAACAACTGTAGGATAAAGACCCATAGGGACCACCAGCTCCCTGTATGGTATCACCCTCATAATTCCAGCGCCTGTGCAGCTTTTTGTTTTAGAGCCGTCTGGTAAACATATTAAATCTCCGCTAATGGAAAAAGTTTCCTTCCTTCCCGACCACTCGTCCCTAAGAGGTATCACAATCCTAAAGGGTTTGTCAAAGGAAAACTTTTGTGGCATCTGATCAGAGATCATGTGCAGAGCATTCCCCCTGAATCAGGATGTCTAATTCTACAGTGCCCACTGCTGCAGAGTCCCGCTTGCTGGAAGACAGTAGGCACTCCTCCTGGCCATAGCCCAAATAACAATGTACAGGGGGGAGGTTGAGGCAACAGTCTAGAGCTGCACTAGGAAAAGTCCCAGTAATAGCAAGGCAAGCCATTCTTTGGATGCCAGCCAAACAAGTTACCGCCATCTTGGTCTCCGTTTTTGGCCACAAGATAATAGCTCCATACATTAGTGCAGGTATGACTACGGAAACAAAGCCAGTACAAAACCGAGGCTTAAATCCCCAAGACCCACCTAGCACGCGTCTTAATTGAATTAAAGACCATTTTCCCCTGGCGATGGCCCTTTCTAGATGAGGTTCCCAGTTTAGAACCCTATCTAGGATCATGGCCCAGGTACTTGACCTTGGATTTCAAGTCAATGGAAGAACCTCTGAGGAGAAATGACCAATACCCTCCATCTGTCGCCTCCTGGTAAAGGCAACCACAGCAGCCTTGGTGGGGTTGACATGTCCAAAACCCTAACTCTTTTTCATCTTAACATTCAATCTATAAAAAATAAGGTAGATGTTTTAGACTTATTTTTAGATAGCTATGACTGTGATATCCTAACTCTTAATGAACACTGGTTATTTTATGAAGAATCTGATTTGTATATACCAAATGGTTATCAATTAGCAAGTATTTACTGTACGAGAAAAACCACTCTGTAGGGGCGGCAGCTCAATCTTTTGTAAAGTCGAAAATCCAATATAAAACTGTAGATATTAGTAATTTTTTGTGTTGTCTTTGTTTTGGAAGCAACAGCTATATATTTAAAGGAGATTGATGTTGTTATAGTTACCATCTACCGTACTCCAAAGAGTAAATATTTTTAGTTTTCTTTGATTATTTGGAGTCTTTAATGATATTTTTAAATAAAAATTTTGCAACTGTGATACTAACAGGTGATTTTAATGTAGATGTAAGAAAAGATTCTTCTGAAAAATTTACTTTTTTGAATTTATTAAGATCATTTAATATGTATATGTCATAATTTTGATACATACTAGAGAAGATGCTTGTCTTGGACAATGTTGTTAGTAATTTAAGCAAAAACAAAGTAAAATGTCAAGTTATCGAACCAAATGTATCTGATCATGCTGGTATATACACAGAGTTTTATGAGTTTGCATTTTTCAAATACAGTACCAGACAAAAATATTCTTAAAAGAAAAGTGAGAGATCTGTCTTTTGGTGCCATTGAAGGTTTTGAAACATAGACTGAATCAGACCTGACTGGTGGCAGCTTAATTTTTTTCAAACTGTTGACGATGCTTTTGATTTTTTTATACAAATATTAACAAGTTCACTTAAAGAATGCTGTCCTGTTTAAAGATGTCAAAATCAAAAGTAGAAATAGACCAAAGGTTGACTGGTTTACACCTGAACTATATAAACTTAGAAATATAGTAACAGTGTTTTATGATAGATTCAAGATAAGTAAGGGCACAGAAAATGAAGCTGAACACAAAAAAATGTATATAGAAATAAAAAAGATGTATAAAATAGAATTAACACATTCACGACGACGTGCGCCACGTGTGGTACACGGCGATCTTTCTCACGAGCGCGTCGTGTACCACGTGTGGCGCACGGCCCACATTACAGCAGCGCGTCATGTACCACCCGTGGTACACGAACAATGCATTTTCAAATGGCTCTCTGAAACTAACGTTTGCCTAGAAGGTTCTACATTTCTGTCTACGCCATCTATAAAACTCTTATAATATTTTTCATTCAATGCAAACTCGTTTTTTTCCCAAAATTGGTGTAAAAAATTGCATAGTATCTGAATAGTTGTTTGCCGTGTTTGTGATAGCTAATAAGCCCTATCAGCAAAGAAAAACCTGTAAACCTTTATGTTCTTAAACTTAATATATGTTTGCATACATTTAGAGTAGTTATTACGGGTAGATTAAAAAAGTTGCTCACGTTATAAGTTTATGAGTTTAATCTGCAGAAAGTGACAAGTCTAAACCTAACAAATACTTCGTAAATTGAAATAAAGTAATGAAAATAACTTATGTATTAAAAAAACTCAAATCTACATTGACATTTTTCGTCTAATGTTTGTTATTGAAACAGTCCAAACACATCGCTGGATTATCTGTGCAGTCTTTGCAGAAAGTTGTAACTCTCTTGCAACGTTTTCTGGCTTCTGTTGTTCCATGACAGGCAACTAGAGACTCATAGCAAAGGTAAACATCGTTTTCTTGATTGCTTAGCAAGGCCATCTCTCTTAACTAATTCGTGTTTTTTGAAGTAGGTAATCGTCTTGCTGAAAACAGCACATTAAATGTTGAAAATATGGTTAAAGTCAAATGTTCAAGAAGCTTATAATTAAAATGTTTGTACAGACTTTGAGGCCTAATTTACGTGTAAACTATTTGATCTGTTTCCTAAAACAATACGGATTCAGATTATATAATTTAAATGAAATACACTAGTTATAAATAAGATTACCTGAAATCGGAGGTGTTGAGAGTTGGTTAGAAGCAGGATTACAGTTACTGTTTTCCTCTACAAGCTTTCTTGCCAAAACAGATCGGAATTTTAGCATATCCCATTTAGCTTTCTTTTCCCTAACACTGTTGAATACCACAAAGGCGTTCACAACACATGTACCCAGCAATAACTCTAGTGCAACCTTCTTGTACCATTTAGATGTTTTTCTCAATGGGCTATAATACGAAACTCATTTGGTCTGATACGTCTACGCCCTTTTTGGCATCATTGTAAGCTAAAACACAGCTAGGGTTTCATGATTGGTTCGTTATTTCTATTGGTTTTTTTACTGGGCAATAAGTTGTCCCCATCCTCAGGTCGAGTACTTATCAAGTTTACTCGCCTCTTGTCGACCCAGCTGATTACTTTTACACCTTGTTTTGTTCTCCTGCGCATACACTTCACCCTTTTTCAATTTCTTGCTTATAACAGTCTTCGGATTGGACTTCAAATCCTTTCTCAAGGTACCTACAAAAGGTAAGTTTTTCTTTTAAGCAAGGCCTCAGCTAACTCGACGCTGTTGTAATAATTTTCAGCGTACAGCAAACGGCCGTGGCCTAAGAAATCATGAATAAGATGCAGCATTATTTTTTGTTTGTGGCCTTTTCCAGATGTTAATGTCACCTTTACCTACGTATATTTTGAACTTGCAGGTATAAGCCATCAGGAGAACAAAGCTTGTATATTTTCACACCATATTTTGTGTGATTTGTCCGGCAAGTACTGCCGGAAAATTAAGCCTGCCTCTCCACGGGACCATGTCTCATCTATATACTACAGTTTCACCTGGAATCCTGACAGCTTTGAATCTATCATTTAACATGACCTGCAGATTTTGGAGCTTTTTCATCCTGGGTTCTTCACCTACTGCTTCTTCATTATTATGAAAATGAAGACATCGAAGAAGCATTTCAAACCGCTCTCTCTTCATAGCCTGTTTTATGAAGTCATTTTTAAACATGGTGTCATTTGACCAGTAAAACCTTATTTTGAGGCATAAGGGTGCTACATCCCCATCGACAATCAAAATCCCTCAGAAATTGTTGTTTATTTGTCTTCCACTAGTACAGTCAATCCACTGCCTCATACCAAAGACCTCTGTTTGGGGATATTGTGTTGAAATATCTTGCCGGGACATTATCGGTATTGTTTCATTCTACGATTGACGCGTTAATAATATCCGTCTCCTGTTTAAAAAACTGCTCCTATACTTCTACTGGTTACAAGAGATTTGATATATGTCCAAAATTCATTCATACTAACCCTTCACTTGTCAGTATAGGGAAAATTGATCTAATCAGTACTCTTTAGATGTTCATCCCAACTCATTACCATCAGTCATTCAATCTTAACCGGTACGTGTTGGTTTCAGTTTCATCACCATTTTGGGCCCAATCAATCAGTTTCGGGCACATCTGCCATTGGCGGGTTTCATTATATTATCCTGATAAGGTTCTTCTAATTCTGATCTTGTAATTATTTTCATAAAATATTTAAACCTAGTGTCAATTCACTTAAGCTTATAATATTTTGTGAGAAATAAAGAACTGCATTCTGAACGGCTTACGTCATCTTGAAGTAACAAATTTGACATTTTCTTTCGATATTAAATGCATGACTTACTTCATTTGCATCAGGTGGAGTTCCTACATCATTACCGTCCTCTGCATTTGGTGAATCCTCACTATCTGCATTCAGATGGGGTTAAGTATTCGCTCGCTCCCCCGACACAGAAAAATATTCAAAAGTAAGTTCACTATCACAGGTGGCCTTCAAGAGCCATCATCGATCTCTTGTTCGTCCATTTTATTACAAATTTCACTAATCGAAACACCACAAAAAAACTTTTCAATTCCAACACAAGCCCAACAACACCAAGGCTCACTAAGCAGTGGTAAACCTACAAAATTAACGAAGCAGACTGACAGAAGAAAGACAAAAGCGCGCCAAACGATGCCGTCGCTAAAATGTCTACGCTAGGACGCCAGGTTATAGGAAGCAACACATGTACCACGATGTGGTACACGACGCGGTTAGATTATTAATGGTCTTATTTAGTTCAGCGCGTCGTGTACCACAGTGGTTACACCAGCACATATATGTATAAAAGTTCATCAAAAAAAAAAAAAAAAATTAGATTGGTTTAATTTCGTTTTGTATAGTTTTTTGCACATATTTGTTATAACTGCTGTTCGAGTGATTTAAGCAAAAAAACAAAATACGCTAATTTCTGACAGATTTACCGATATCAAATCACGCCACTATAATTACGAAGGTAGTTATTCCACCTACGTCCGTAGAATGGTGTTAAGGAAAGTAAAAACGATTAGCCACTGACAGATATATTATGAAGCATGCTCCGAAATATAAATGTAAAGCCTGCTTGGAGTCATAATAAAAAAGGAAAATTCATTGTAAGAAAGAAAGCGTTTTTTGGAGTTGAAAGAATTAATAAAGCCCGATGACTTTAATGATTATTTTATAAATATAGTTAGTACTACACATTTTGAAGCAAAATAATTTTTGACACTGCTATTGAGCTTTTTTAGTAAAGTAATTATTAATCTGAAATTTTAAATAATGTTATGTTAAAACATTTCCAATTAAATGTTAATAACTGAATTTGAAAATGATATAAATATGTGTATACTATGTTGAGTGGATCAAAATAAAGCGATAGATTATTTTGGGGTTTTCTAATTAAAATCCATCATGGATATTATACCCTACATATAAAAAACCCTGACATTCATTCAA
>NW_025784767.1:0-23867 GCF_021130785.1 Homalodisca vitripennis
ATTATATATATATATATACTAGGTTTATATATATATATATAAGTTTTAAATATAGTATAATATCACACACTCACAAAAAAGAATTATCCGAATCGGTCACAGCCCGTTTTCGAGATAAGTGCTTTCCAACAACATTTCCCGTTTCATTTTTATTTGTAAGATATTTATAATTTATATCTAAAATATAGATAGAATCTATATATTCTGTTACCCGTTATGGTTACATCATAAGACCAATACTAAAATGTTAAACTTTGAATATATTTTATTTTTATCTTTTGAACCTAATACTAATATAATTCATCCTAACATCATGAGAAATCTATTTACCAAATTTCTATGACCCCTTCATCAAGATTTTATCGCATGGGATGACAGACGCATGACTTTAAGAAAACTGTGTAGGGTCGGATCCTTAACAAAATAACAACAAGAATAAAGTATGATATATTAAGGAAAGTTCAATGGAAAAGTATTAGTATCTATATATTTCAGATTCAAAGAAAGTGTTGACAAATAAAATTATTTAAAAACTATTTTTCGGACCCAAAGCTTGATTTGACAAATTTTACAAAATATTACGAAGTAGACGTAATTAGTTACGGGTAATAAACTCACTCGTGCCAAAAGACATAAACTTAGAGTTAAACACAATAAGATTTTAAATAGGATTCATTGTCTATTTAAAATTAAATATGGTTATTGTGAGATTTATAACGAATAAAAAATAACTTACATTACCAATAATAGGACTGAAGATCAAATAAATAAATACACTTTGGTCCAGACGTACACTTAGGCTAAAAAGGTAAATAGGTTAAATAGATTTAGTGGGAGGACAGAAGTTAAAAAAACATTTTGCACCTTACACATTTATTACCCTTTATGAGTACCTACAAGCCCAATAGTCACAGCTATCCAGAAAGGAATCTAATATATTAGCCAGTTCCACACCTGGGAGGCTCCCAACTAAAAGTTTAAACTAAACTATTAACAATCCTGCTTACCATTACATAGGCCTAGGCTCCATAGCAACTGTTCGATTAAGAGATAGCAACTAGGATAGCATATTTGCTAGAAGTCACCCCTTTCACTTCAAGTATATTGTTTTCCTAAAAGTAGTCCAAATATTAGTAAAAAATAGTTACAACGTTGTATTTGGTTTCCAACTTAGCACACCATCCATGGGAGCGGAGGTCGTTAATAAGACACAAGTTAGTGAGGTGGTTGTCTAGGCGTTGGTTACTGGTGAGCAGGGCGACCCGAGACAATAACTTAAGGTATTCACAATTCCTCTCGGTGCACCTGTCAATAAGAAGCCTGGTCTAGCCCCTTGCAAAATAACGAGGCCCCAGTATCAGAAATAAAACTGTTGAAAAATTTATCATCGACAAATAAAATTACTATTAAAACACTATCTATTAGATTAATATAACACTTACAGGATAAATACCTGGCAAAATCACATTTGAAATAATAACCTACAACCACAGCAGTTTTTCGGCAGCAAAACAGCTCGTCCAAGGACTGTCAGAGGTCATACGATGGGGCTTAACCAGTTAGCTGAAGAAAAATGGGCCGTATTCACGGCACAACGTCTCTTCTATCTTGTCTGGCCACAGGATATATCGAGAATAATTTGTGAAATAGATCTGTAATTGTGCATGAAACTCAGTATACGTGCAGAGGCTAAAATAAAGCTTATTTGTCCAGGATGATGTCAAAGATACACAAATTGCCTTAGGCGAAACTTATTAACGTGACTCGTAGTCTGGCATATCCCTTTGAATATACTTTTAAGGACGAATCAACAAATCATTTATATTTGAATTATGTTATATTAACTTTATTACCCAACAAGCAGCAATTTTATTAAAATGTATACCAGTGTTTATTCACAAATATATATATTTACTATTTATTAATATTTTTATATTTGATACATATTTTTTAATACAGGTGAACCACAATAAACCGTTGCGCTAAGGCAAACTATTGGAATGTCACAATATATTACTCAAGCCTTGTTAGCTAATGACCAAGTTTGTTGTTTATGTCACTTCTCTGTTAACAAGCTGACTTCAGTCTGTGGTTAGAGTAGTTTGTGGTCATGGGAGGGTAGGGGAGGATAGTTGACCATTCTGAACTTGGACAAACTGAGTTAAGTAGTTCAGTTACATAACGGCTCCGTTAGTATTGACATGTTGCCGATTTAGACACAACTTCCGGTACACAATTGAGCACTTAGTACTCCCTCTCTCATCGTTTCTGGAGAGTCTGAAATGTAAACTTACAAAACAGTTTTCAACTATTATAATGCCATTGATTGGCAGCATAGTATCATGGAATTTAAACTTAAATTTGCCTAAAATAAAATCGTAACGGGATTAGCCATTTATCGAAACAGCTTACAAACACGGTAACGAGGTCTCGTCATAAGGACATCACAACTTATATCCATTCAAATCTGACAGAAGGTAATTTACTTTGCTATATACAATTTTACTGTCCTACTATCTACTTGTTTAATATCATATTTAAATAGGTGTTTCGTAGGAAAGGTTTAATTTATAATAAGAAAAATATTAATTTTACTACCGGATAACCGAGCTCGAGGTCCTTTATGGTAGGCAAGTTGTCTGCTACAAAGTATGAGAGGTAAAAGATTACTACTGATTGTTTTATCGTTCCGCCATTAATTTATTTCCAAGAATAACAGGGAAAATAATAATAATAATAATAACTAGAAACGCATAAAAATGTTACAAGAAAAAATATATATTATATACAAACAATGGTACATGATTAATAACGTAATCTTCCTCGTTTGAAAGGATTATTTTATTTAAAAATAGACAGATTTTTATTATACGAACATCCATTATTTATTCCAAATAGAGGAACAGTTAAAACTGAATTATTGTCAAACTAGAAGTAAATCTAATTTCAGGGATAGTGAATTTCAAGTAACCAAATTTTGTGACTACGAGTACATCGTTAATGGAAAGTATTTAATTTGGATCTACTGTAACGATATTATTTAAAGTGCTTCTGTAATAATTTGATAAATATTATTACTGATCAGAACAAATTACCAATAAAGTGTTTACCTATTTCAAGAATATTGAATAGACCTGAAATGCATCCATTGGCACTTACATTGCATCCAAAACGAATTGTATGAAATGCAATGTCACCAGTCATAACTGCACTACTTTACAGTAGCTGTAAATGACTGCAAAATAACGAAAAAAGTAGGAATACGCCACACCAAATATCGTGTAACAAAATTTTGCTTAGAACGTACGAAAAATATCCAGTATATAGCTCAATTTCACTAGTCTAAATATGCATAGATACGTGACATGTTAAAATGTCATATGATTGAATTCAGGTTGTTGACATGTTTATTTATTTTTCCATCATTGTTAACCATTTTAAATAATCGTTAACCGTATTCTTGAAGTGACCTGCGCAACCATCGAACTAGATGTGCCTGCACAGAAATGAAGGTTCATGCAAAAGTTAAAATCTATATGTAGATTTGTACCAGCTTCGGGGCCAGCTTATTATTTCTCATACTAAATAAATAAAGCAATCAAGCGTGAGTATACGTAACTGCTACAACTTTAGTTACGTCCATATATTTTCGTATTACCTTTTAAAAAGCTGCTAAACAATTTTTAGTTACGTCAAGTATACATATATTTTTATGTTAAATTTTAGACAAAATCGGCAAAACTTCTTATATTTTCAACAAATAGTGCAAATTAAAATATCAGTACATTGTTCATACAGTAGCAGCAAAATATAGACAGCCTATCAGACACATTAAATATGTCAAAAATATTTTAATGGAAATATTACATGTTTATATTAAAATACACTCCTACGTGCTTGACTATAACCGATGTAATCATTAAAACAAAAGTGATTCGATAGCTGGACATGACTGGCAAATGTAATTACTACAATACCACGAACTGATCAACATAATGAACGCGACCGATGATACAATTTTAATTGACATTAATTATTTTATCAAACATGACATCTTGTATGAGTCTGCAACTGTTGCAAAATAATAGGATCGCTTGATTATTATCGTTAAATTGGAAATAATAATAATCCATCGTGAAATGTTTATAAATGTCGGTTTATTCTGCTAAATTAAACTTACTTGTGCACATTTTTTCAATATTGATTTTGGTATGGAATAAAAAGGAAGGTAATATGAAAATAATAAACTAGGGATTAATGTATTAGTCGATCTTATCGAGTTTTTTAAACATTACTTCGAAAAATGGATCATGGTTCGGATGATTACGTACGAGGATGAAAATATCTTGAAAAAAAATAATGCATACAAAGGACACCAAATAAAAGGCCTCATTTTACAGCTTTCATTAGTTTTACAACTTGAAATCGATTATTATAGACTGAATATAAGTGTTCATATTATAAAACATGTATTTATATGAACGGTGTTTAAACGAACTGTAGTACTAATTTGCATAACTTTCTGCAGTAATCTTTCCTCCTCAAGTCGTAAGGGATAACCTAAGACTAATAATAAGCAATATAGATCCACACAACCAGTTAATGTTTTCAGTTGAAAATGTTATATCAATTAACAACATTAGTTGAAAGAATGCATTCATTTCTTGACAATAAAAATACTGAATAACTAAATGATGATTTAAACTCCGAAAATTTCGTACAGGCCATTAGGCAACCACCAAGAGTCTCCATTAGCCCCGTACCCCCCCTCCCCACAACTACAACCTCGCTCCTCATTTCTCCATAATAGGATCGCCGTACCTTCAGCTCTCAATAAACCTTAAACTTGCTTCTTGTTCTTTGATCATAAAATATACTTTCCCATTGCGAATACTTAACCCTTACTTTATTCCAGTGGGGACTTAAAAACTTACAGGTCGATTTTAAATCTCGTTGCCCTTTGTTCCGATCTTAAATAAAACCTTCACTTTCAAATCTCACCTGACCATTGGGTCTTGATTAAAATTCCTACTTAATTTTTTATTCCTTATCGTAGTAAGTAATGATTCTTTTCTTACCATATGTGTCCTACAGCACACCTGAATAATGGCTATAAACTAACTATAACATGATATATTAAGATTCGAAAGGATTTATATAGTTTTAAACTATAAGTACAAAAAATAACTATATTCCATATTGTAAAGAAAGATTCCATAATGTGTATTAATGAGTGAAATCTTAATACGATCCTCCTTTTTGAAATTTTTGTTTACCTTGGCTTACTTAAACAATTCATTCAGTTTTATAATATAGTGTAATAAACATGTATTAATATAGAACATATAGAAAGATACAGCAAGAAAGATATAGAAAGAAACGGCAGGAATAATAAAATGCAGCTAAATCTAAACTTTCTAAACATTCTTTTTATCAAACTGTAGTTCAATTAAGTCCTTATAAACTGCTATAGCGTGACAGCTATTATAGAAGTAGTTGGTATGCTATATTACACCATATGGAACACGCTGTTTTAAAGGTGAATGTAACACGCGTATACAACATGCCACTATCTTCTTATTAATTATTTAACCAATTTAATTATTTGTAACTAGTAGGGAAGATTAAATATCTAACACAGAAGAGTGTAATTTCTATATTCGAAATTAGAAGCAAACCGAAAGGGAGTGTTATTGAAATGAAATAAAGTCACTGATAGTTACGATTCCTCCAAAACTTTACATTATATTTTTATCTAAAATTTTTACCTCACTAGAGATAACGACGTAAACGTCTCGAGGGATCAGTACAATTAAATCAAGAAATATATTTAAATATTTTTATACTAATTTGAACTTACAGTTTTTTAAAACACTAAATACGTCCAAGATCTATAAAATTAAAGTTAGTGGAATTACCTATGTTCATTTAAAAAAAGCAAATTATTTTCATACTTTAAGATAATTTTTTTATATTTTGACTTTAAAATTATGTATATAAACTATGTTTTGGTGGGTGCTGAAATCATGTATTTCAGTTATATATTATTTATATATTTTATTATCAGTTATTTATTATTTCAATTATATGATTCACTCTTCAGACAGTGTTGTGTTAGTTTCACATAGATGAAGCTTCCGGTATTTCATAATTAAACATAAAAAGGTAAATGCAATTAGTGGTTAAATTAAATACAAAATATGTCAAAACTTTTGGTTTATGATAATTTTTAATAATCGGTTTTAATTAATTAAGTTTTCTCTGTATACTTGTTAGTGATATAATCTTACATGTTACAAGAGCATTGTAATCTGCCCAAATAATTACATGTGAAAAAATTTGAATCTGTCGCATAGCCATAGCCCTTAAGAACATTGTTTGTACTACTTCTTGGAGTATTTGAACATTTTTCTATGAAATGTAAACAATTATTTTATTTACTCCTTAAACTCTAAAAATAGAAATCATTGATAAAGTTTTTTAATTGTTGAGAGGTGTTAGTCTATATTTTGCTGTATAACTATAAGGACAAGAAGATAAGTAAGTAATGACTGAGGTCAAGGACTAATCAGCTTTTATCACTGCTTGAACTTTAGTGATCCCTTTATGCCAAGTAAGTACTTTAGAGATTGTTTATCACTCAGGTAATAATTGATTTAATTTCAAGTTTTTAAGCACTTTGATGCCTCTGGGCCTTCAAGGAGTCAGTTCCTCTGAAATTGTAAATTATATACAGATTTTAATAAAATATAGGCTTTTAATAAATTAACAAGGAGAATGATTAACTCATAGTTTTTTGGAGTATTTAACATTGGTTTAAATATTCAATGTACGTATATTCAATATTCTGTCCTAGGGGTATAAATAGTGCGTTTTGGAAACTAAAGTATTATATACTTTTTTTGATCATTATGGGACGTAAAATTTCTTTTATTATATGGGTCAAGTTACTTACTTTATGCAATACTATAACGTCAATTTTATAATTTCCAAATTACAATGGTGGCCCGTTTAAAAAAAAGCAACCCTGTATTTATATATAATTTTAGTGAAATCTGTTATATAAGTATAGATTTTTCTTTATACAAATTAACAGAAGGCTATTACATTACACCATATCAAATTTACAGTCTAGAGTACTATAGACATGTTTTGCTATGTCTCTCATAAAAACTGATTATAATAATATCCGTATTATAATTCCTTACTATATAAAAAATGCACATTGTTGCGTTCAGTTAAAAACAGTATATAAAAAGGCATATAAAAACAAGCCTTCATGTAGAAATCATGTTGTAAATAGCTTGTTTAAAAGTATCTACAAAAAGCATTTGTACGGTTTCAGTACTTTCGTAATCGTTAATAACTTCTTAAAATATATAAAATTAAGTTAGTTAGTAATTACATCATTTAAACTGACTCCGAAAACTAGGTTTATCGTTACTGATGATAAAATGGTTCTTTATTTTAAGAAGACAAAACATTTCCAACACTTTTAATAATTAGAATCGCGAGTTATAAATTTCTGGCTAGTTTTTACACAATGATCAAGTAGAAGTAAGCCCAAAAACATACCCTTCAGCGGAATATTTAAGAAACGAACTGACAAGAGTCGCTCTTAGTGTCTCACAGAGCAAACATGTCAGTTTACCTTTAACGTTTGGAATTCACAAACATTTTCACCTACTAAACACCTGAGGACATAATTGCTTCCTTTTCATCGTACGCCACCATTTTTCATTGATACATTTGTACTGCATTGAACTATATACATAGTTTCCATACAAAACAAAACTGCTTGTGAAGACTTAGGTATCTGACAGTAATTTTTTATTACTTGAGTATTATTAACGAATGTCCATAAATAAATTATAATAGTTCCTTTGATAGGAATATACATGATTGGTTACATTACTTTTGACATTTTTACTTGTAGACATGATCTTAACAGGTTCCACAATAAGGTTTTTGGCAAGGTTTACAACCAAAGAATTGTGATTCCTTATTTACCTTTTTTAAGTCCTTTGGTTGTAATCAAACCTGTGCGTGCGTGTGCGTGCGTGTGGTGTGTGCGTGTGTGTGTGTGTGTGTGTGTGTGTGTGTGTGTGTGTGTGTGTCTGCGTGTGTATGGATTTTTTTTATTGGGTGGAGGGAGTAACAAAGCAAACTCTACTAAAGCATTGTAATTATAAATGTTTCGAACCATAAAGGCTCTTGCACGGGCCAAAGCAAAGAATTACCGATATTAATTGGCAGTTAAAAATGCCTATTCGCAATCTTAAATTAACGTCTAAAGCTTCTTAACCTTAATCATTGAAATGATATCTAAGTAAAATAGACCTTATTCCGATTCAAAAATTTATAAAACCCTGTTTATATCAATCGTAGGAGCTGTTCAAATCAAATTTCATCACAAATGATTGTGAATTTCATGAATTGTCATCAAATATACCATGAGAGTTTGAAGTTATTTCACAGGTATTTTTCTAAAATCTGTTTCATTGTCATTCTCAAAACACTGTTCTTTAAACTTATATAAATCTCCTGAAGTGGGTCAGAAGATTCAATATCTATCAGTAACTAACACCCATCTCAGGAGTGTTTATAATGTAATTGAAAAAGGATATAGCGTCCCCGTTTTTCATTACAAAACTGCGTTAGAAGACTTGGGTGTCTGACAGTAATTTTATACTTGGGTTTTATTAGCGAATGTCCATAAAAAATTAGGAAGATATTTCACAAGGCAAGCGTTTCCTAACTGTTAGATTAACTACTATTATATAATACAACCTAAAGGAAGAGCATTTAAACATTTATAAACACAAAAAAGATTTATAAAACATTTAAAAACATTCTAGGTTTGACACTATAAATTTAAATATTTGATTTATTATTTAATATACATTCTTTTAAGATGCTACAATCGTTATTCTATCGGCTTAACTTTTATTTAAAAGAAGATTTTTAGTCTCAGATCTTTAAGATTGTTTTTATGAAAAATAGATAAGTGTTAAGTCATTCCTTGAAAGAATTTGACCTTGAATGTAGTATGTTTGGGTATTCTCCAATTATATTCACAGAATATAAGAAATCTTAAATTTTACAGTATATGGAAGAAAGTATATAATATTTATAAAAGAGGTTTTATTACACTATAAATAATCAAATAACAAGTCATTCCTTAATGACATTACTAATATAAATACTATAAAAAGCATATACTTATCAGCTATTTTTAATGCGCCTGATTACAAAATTGTCTAAAACTTCTCCATGCCTGTAAATCCTTTTGGAACAATCGGAAAAATATTATTATAAATGTCATGGAAAATTATCTTAAAGGGACTCTGAAATTATAAACATTTAACAAAAAACAAAACTTATTGCTCCATGTCTGCGTAAAGATAGTAGTATGGTAAGTGCGTGATGATTTGTATAGAGGAAACTGCACCCAGAAATATCTGTATACGTTATAGCAAATATCAGCATATTACTTCTGACGTTTAGTTTTTACTCACTATCACATTTTTGGGTGAGGCAAATCCTGCAGTGTAAAAGTTTACAAACAACAAGATTGCTAAATCATGCAAACCATGAATTTTGCTTCGTATCAGACAATTTATATATCATTTTCCCCTTTCCAATCCAAAATTTCTACCTTTTTGCTGTTGAGTAATACATAGTAGCCCTTTTAATATGAAAATATTTCTCTTTTATTGGGTTCCCCTTTGTACCGAATGGACGATAAACACATGGGGGCGGTGACTTCTGAGGTCGTAGTAATAAATACTCGAATTGCAATGTTTACTTATAAGTTCAATTTAATTAATTAAACTTACAAGCACCACTTTTATTCTGGTAAATTAAAATGTATGCCTTGCCACGTTGCTGCCAATTAGAGTACAAGAACTAAAAATGTATATCTGATAGGTGGGCCTAAAATATCCAATGTTCTATGGAATTATGCCTACGATATTTTACTTTATAAAACTTTAAGATTTTACTTCCCTTCGCAATATGTTGACTCACAACCCGGGCATCGGCGTCTTGGCACGAGACATTGAAGCTGTAGTCTAAGAAGGGTTACTTCTAGTCGGTAATTACTAGAAGAGGATTAGAAGTTATGAAAGTGGTAGCCATCTACTCAAATAATACGTGAGCGCGCCTAAAAACAAATTCGCGACGGTATTAGCCATTTAATGAGACAAAAAAACTATGAGACGACAACGTGCTCGTCAGAAGGACGAACGCCTCAACTTGTATCCATTTCAATCAAGCAAATAAAAGATCTTCAAGGTTAAGTTACTTTACTATTTACAACTTTTAAAGACATACGTAATTATTAGTAAAATAAAATTCATAGGAATCAATGGACAGATAGTTGCTGGAAAGGAAGTCTTGTTATTACAATTCGACACAAACATCCTCCGGATGTAAGTGGATACGCACATCCGCCCAGACACCGATGATGATGAACAAACAGAAAATGCTTGTTTAGCCAGCGGAAAGGAAATGCTTATTTATAAAAAACCGTGCGACGATGTAAAGGGACAGCCATGCTGATATGAAAAAAATGGTACTCACCAATTATGATGGAGAGATTTGGCAGAGGCGTGGTCATGAGCTGGCGGGAGAACAACATCAAAACTGAAGAAACAAGGAGGAGAGGAGGAAGTCGAGGACGGGAATTCGAAAAGCGGACGTTTCGGGAGTGCTAGTGCTTGTGTTCGTGTGCGTGAAAAATATCTCTAGGCGTAATAAGTGTGATGTGTGAAATAAAATGTAAGTAATTTTAGGAACTTAGTATATATCAGGGTTCATTAATCATTTACAATTCCATATCTATTAAATGTTCACAATTTCGAAAATGTAAATTCATGTAAAATGTTTAGCTATTTTAAAAGAAAGTTTTTCATGTTAGTCCATGAACTTCATAATTATTGCAACACTACAAAAATTACTAGTAAATGTTATATTGAATTAAATTAAAAATAAATTGTAATGAATAATTTAATATTAAATATTTCTTCAAAGTATTAAGGTATTAAAATTTTTGTGCTTAATATGTCGGTTGACGCAATCTATTGTTAATTCAAATTTTTATCAATTTAATGAGATGTTGTCAAAAATAAAATATGTGTTGGTTCATTTGAGGGTATTGTACTGCCAATCTAACCTATTAAATAAATCCTCTCACAGCAACCCTTGCTCATAATATGTCACAACCTTAATCTTTAAACTAAACCAAACTGAAAAAACTTACATGGTGTGGAGGCGCGTAAAAACTCGATTGGCATTCAAATTCCTCACATGGGCAAGCACATAGTTTCATAGGCTAGGTATAAATTAGAACTAAATAATATTCATAAGAAAAAATATTAACTAAAATAGCCTTCTTCAGTGACAAACCACTCATTTACCTAAAAAGAAGACAAATTAAATTTTCCAATAACTCAAAAATATGTTCAAAACCCGTAATTAGAGTAACGCCAAGTAAACTAACTAGGTACGTCAATGGACATGTATAATTAAATGGAAAACCATACTACATGAAGATTTAATACCATTAGGACACATACAGGACTTCCAAAAGTGACATAGTAAAAATATTAAATAAAAATGGAATACAATCTTAGAGGGACACAGACACTGTAGCGGACCTCAGACCTATCCCAGCGGCACTTAAGAACTTAAACACGTATAAGCGCAAGTCACCCTAATACTAAAACTATCTTTAATAATTTAACTACACGAAAGACTCCACCTTAGTGAAGAGGACAGGGGAAAAACTATAAGGATCTAGTTACAATCGAGGATTTTCTAGCACAGAGAACTAATATATATGACACACAGTACATAACCCTGATGGCGGACATCAAGACACAAGCACCCCCAACCTTAGCACAACATTACGAGCCACTCACACTACCTGGACAGAACTAAACACAGCAACCATGGGGGAAAACATACCGCTAATATCAGCTGGGGACTTACACAGGTCTCCAGAGCGAAAATCCACAAGATTTTTTAGACAAATTCCTAGTGGCAGCAACTTCAAAACAGATGGACAGATAACACTAAAGTTAAATTTATTCCCAGCGCATTTATCAGGCACAGCACTTAACTTGGTTCAAACACTACAAGCAAAAACAACGAGGGGAAGCCATACAATGGGATCAACTTGCTAAAAGTTTCATAGAAGCTTTCACTCCATTAGACACAAACCCAGAGTCAACAAATGATTTTAGAACACAAAATACAGGGGAGGTAGAGAACGAGCCAACACTAACCTATTTTTAGATATATTAACAACATGCCGAAGATATGACCCTACAATACAGGACAAGCAAATTATTACATTTTAATCGTACAGTGACTAAAACCAGAAATCTGTGAACGAGTTATAGGCCTGAAAAAACGACACCTTAAGTGATCTAGAGAATAATTTAACAAATTACTGAACAGCTACTTCTAACACAAATGGAAAAACAAAGAAAGGTAACAATAGGGTTGCAGCAAACAAAACCCTATAGTAAACCCTTATATGAACAAAACATCATCCATAAACTACACAAGCAGAAGTTAACACCCTAACCAATTTAGTAGCTTACCCTAAGTTACAAACCAAATTCCAAATCATAACCACAAGTACGAAAGGTCTACCATCCCCGTATGGAAAACTCAAAAATATAAGCCAAGATATGATAAATTCACGTAGTCCTCACCAGAATAGATATATGGAAAGCCCAAACTACTCCAAACAAACCCAAAGGCCACCTATGATTAAAACACGTTACCTTCAGTTATAGGAGAAGACAAAAACCATTCCCAAACACAACACTGCTAGACAAAAATAGGTATTGCACTATTTTGCCCGTAAAGACAACCATAACACTGAACAATGCTGGTTCAAGCAACGTTCATTAACTTCTCAACCCCCAAAGTAACCCGCTTGGCACCTAAAACCAACAATACACAATTGCTGTTCTGCAGGTACTGCAAGCGAACAAACCACAATATTGAATCATGTTTACAAGGTCTAATTATTATAAACAGAATCAACAAAAAAACGGGAAATAGGGGGAGGGTCACACTAACCCTTACCGAAACTTCCCCCTTACCAAAAGCAAAAACAAATAACGCCATAGATCTTAACCAAAGGAATCGACAAACTTACAAATGTATAAAGTCCATGACATATTACTCCAACTAACCCCAAAGTAACTTACCACTATCAACCCCTGGAAAGACCAGTTCAGAAGTGATATTTAAAGCCATAGATTATAATAAAAAATTCCCACCCTTAAAGATGATGCAAGAAAATGAACAACCCATTATGCAAAAGCCTATTACACACCATAAAACTTCAATCTGTGTTCAATCCAACCCCAACTCTAAGCGAACAAAACCCCACGGGGACAACAAATTTAAATAAGCCCAGCTTTACAAGAAACCTTGGAGTTTCAAATAGTCGCACGACAGATACAACCTAGTATATTAAAGGGAGTAGCGCACGTAAAACAGGACCCAGATTGTAGTACAATGGGGGGGAGGTAAACACACATGCTGGATTGGAAGAAAACCATTGAGATAGACACTATACAGATTTTAAATCACATAGAGTAACAGAAGAAACAGAATATGATAGATTGTGCTAACTTGCAAGAAATAACGCAAGACAGGATTCACAAACCGAGGAAAAATAAAAAATTATTATTAGAGGATATTTATGAACTCATATTTAATTGCTAAAATAAAACCACGAAGAAGATACCTGTCCTAAACAATAGAAGTAGCCTTGACCACAAACCCTCGACATCCAGTACCCTGCATTATAGACACAGGATGTAACATAAACATTATTAGAGCAGACCTAGTTTGTGAAACAAAATTTAAATACTAGCAACATACCCTCGTTGATATCGGCTAACGGTATACCATTAACAGTTTTGGGTTCAAACAAAGATCGCCATAAAAATTGGCAAAGTAATACTTGAAGACACGTCTTATGTGACACCTGATCTAAACAGCCCTATATTGGTAGGAAACATATTCCTCTATCAGAACTGCGTGGAGTTTAAACTATAATAATAAAAACAATAAAAATTACCAAATATCAGATTGAACATATAATACCTATGAATGAACAGTGGCAGTTAGACATCAAGAATTTTAAAAACACACAGGAGTTAGAAGTACAGCAAGTAACAGATGTAACAGCCCCACAAGACATAATTATAGCACTACATCAGCATATTAGGATTAGCTCCTTAAAAGGTATAGAGTCTCGAACAGCCATCGAAACAGATAGGAATCTAAGAATAAAAAAGAAATGTCATGCATATAATTCAGAAGGGGAAGATGGTACAGATACAATTGTAAATATTTATAATGAATCAAATTTCCCAAAAAGGATACCCGCACATACTACGATTAGGACATATACATTACCCAACTCTTGAAGCACAGCCTATCCTGCAACACCATCCCACTACAAGTGACACAGTAAAAACAATATTGACAGATATGGACGGCATAGTATTTGATATCTCACTACATTTAACCCTCCAAGAAGACAAAAAAGTCCTTGACGTTTTGCAAAAATACAGACACATAATTATAAACAAAGGTAATTGATTTAAACTCCTGCAAAAATACCTCCTGTTAAACTCGAATTAAAACCGAATACGAAAACCTGTAAAACTCACCACCGTATAGGCAGAGTAAAACAGAAAGGGAAAAATTAAACAAATTATTGGGACGATTTAGTACAAGCAAAAATATTAGAGGAATGTCAGGATTACACAGAATATGCAAGCCCAGTATTTTTATTGAAAAATAAAGATGGACGCGACAGAATGGTAGCTGATCTCAGGAAGGTTAATGCGCAGTTTAAAACAGATGCCCACCCCATTCCTTCAGTAAAACCTGGTTTTAAGCTCTTTGAACAAAGCGCACACATTTACAAAATTAGACCTTAAAAATGCATTTTATTCCAATGGAGGTTAGGAAAGAAGATAGGCAAATCCTAGCCATAAAAACACCCTGATACTGATAGACTTCTACAGTTTTGCCGACTGCCGATGGGACTTTCAACTTCAACCACATTATTTAGTAAAACCTTGAATGCGATATTAAACCGTCACCTTTATAATAAGGTCATATGTTACGTGGATGACCTATTTTGTTATGGTGACTCATTTGAAAATGACTTACAAAATCTAGAAACTATATTAGAAGAACTAGAAAAAGCTAATTTGAAACTAAATACAAAAAAGTGTAAATTTCTCTACAAAAGTATAAACATTTTAGGACACGAGGTATCAGGGGAAGGCATTTTACCCCAAAAACAGTCAGTAGAAGCTATCACGGAATTTAAAAGACCAACTTGTGTAAGGCAAGTGAGACAATTTTTAGGATGCTCAGGATTCTTCCGCAGATTCATCCAAAATTATGCAAAAATAGCACAACCCCTTACTGAGATAAAAGATTCAAATAAAAACATGGCATTTAAATGGACGGATCTATGTGAACAGGCTTTATATAAAAATCAAACAAATTTTGACAAACCCACCATTACTATCACAATGGAAGGACAACAGGAAAGCACACATTTATGTAGATAGCAGTTTGATTGGATGATGCGGAGCAGCGTTAGTACAGTTAGATGAAGAAAATAATAGAATGTACCCAATATATTACATGTCAAAAAAATATTCAAATACCCAAATGCGTTACAGCAATGCTGAACGTGAAATGCTAGCGCTAACCTATGCTGTTAACTACTTCAGAGAATTCACGCTTGGTAGACAAACAACAGTTTATACGGACTGTGCCGCATTACAGTTTTATAAAAATTTTAAGCACACTTCTACTAGATTAAACAGATTAGCACTGTCATTAACAGACTACGACATTGTAGTAAAACATAAACGTGGCACTACAAATGTTGTTAGCAGACGCCTTAAGCAGAAATCCTTTAGAACAACCTTTGGATGAAGAATTTACGGACGTGTGTTTAACTTTCAATACTTTAATACAGACAAATCTACCCCTACTACAAGCTCAAGACAGTTATTTGAAACAAATACGCCTTGCGATGACCTCACCTGAGGCGGTAAATAAAAAAAATCAGACGGGCTTCAAGACATTACGAAGAAATAGATGGATTGTTATATTTCAAAACTTTCAACGAACGAGAAACTAGAAACTTATTGGCTATAGTCCAAAAACAAACCCAAGAAATATTTAAAATATTCCATGACAACCCCTACACGGGTGGACACTTATCACATTACAAAACAGCTTCAAAAATAAAATTACGATATCACTGGCCGAATATGTACCGTGATATCCTCCAATATACAAAAACTTGTGAAGAATTTCAACTACGTAGGCCAAAAACGAACAAAAATTACGGCCTACTATAACGTATTGCACCCTCCATAAAACCCTTTGACAGAATAACAATAGACTTTGTAGGTAATATAATACAAAGTAATGGTTACAAAATATATCCTAGTTGCAACCGATGCCTGCACTAGAATGGCATTTGCAATCCCTTGTAGAAAATGCAGATACGAACACGGTAGCGCAAAAATTAATAAATCTATTCTGCACATTTGGATTTCCTAGAATTATTAATCATGACAGAGGAACACACTTTATCAATTTTGTAATTTCACAGTTACTAAATGCACTCGGGTTTGAAACAAAGGCCAGGCGCTGCTTATATGTCACAAGTACAAGGTGCGGTTGAAATATACAACCACATGCTAATCAAGGCAATATCTCATTAAGTTGTGGAAAAACCCCAAACTTGGTCAAAATATGTACAAAATAGTTACATTTGCCTACAACACGTCTGTAGATATTTCAACAGGCTACACACCGCACTACCTCATGTTTGGTTTACGAAGCTAACTTACCATCTGATTGTATATATTTACAGGTTAATCCCGAAAAAGTGGTGTTGGAAAATATAGAAATTTTAGAGCAAATACGCAAAGATATGCCGAAAATCATGAAAAAAGCCCAGGAAGCGCAAAAGAAATACTTTGACCGTGACAAAACTCATTTAGATTTAAACCCCGGCGATGAAGTTTTGGTCCATTTCCGGAAAGACCACACAAAAAAAATATAGTAAATTTCAAACACCATTTAGAGGTCCTTTCGTTGTCAAGAAAAAAATTAACGAAGTGACATATGCAGTAGAAATTTACCACAGGGGAAGGTTAACAGAACAACCAATAATCTCATAATATGTCACAACCTTAATCTTAAACTAAACAAAACTGGAAAACCTTACAAACTTTACTTTACGTTACATTCATTTTTATATGTTTGGCATCAAAGGGCTAATTTAATAATACGAAAATATAAACTTTACTTACGGACATAGCGCGCGAGGTGAAATCGGTCACGTAGTTGGGCTGTTACGAAGGGTTACAATAAAATATTCATACGCGTGCCAATTAGGTAGTTAGTCCGTCGATAATTTAGTTCCGGAACATTGGATGAAAAATAATATTAAGTTGTACTGGCTAACTAGGTTGTGAAATGTTGCATTATATAAAATGGAACTAACTAACAGTACACCTTTAAGCCTTGTATTTCTGAAATTCAGTACAGTGTATCTCTGTTATGACTCGTCCAAGCCTCAGAAGAACTACCTTATAATTTTTATTAGGTAGTAGTATTTTATATACTTTAAGAGGGGCTACTTGGATCCACTGTGATTGTAAAACTTTTTAGTTGTAAAAGAAGCCGAAGGAGGATCATAAATCTCAAGGAGGCACACACTGTTAGCTAGCTTTTACTTTTTACAAACAAATTAATTATAACGTCGTTTTATGTCTAAAATAGTATCAAAATTTACATGAATCTTCAATTAAAAATTAGGATAGTAGGTAGCAGTTTACATTGATTAGGTTCCCAATTATTTGGAGAGGAAAAGATTGTAATTGAGAAGAAAATATTATAATTTCGATTCTTGAGAAAGAGGCGAGACATTAAGGCTGTTGATTGTGAAATCAATGCTATACAGTAGAGAGTATCAGTAACTTTACATAATATAGGGTCAAAATAATCATAAATTCATATTCCTCAGTTACTATAAAAAATAAGTAACCATTACCTGTGAATTCAATCAGTATGTAAGATAGTTCAAATCTCCTAATCCAGTTTCCGCGGGACGGTATTATTGATATTTTGTCATTGAAAGAGCATTTGGCGTTCCTTGTATAATAGTTAAAAAATACCAAGTATTATAAAATTCTAAAATAAAAGTACTGTAAAATTCTGTGTTTAGCATTGGAATTTCTGAACATTTTATGAATGAGATCTGTCATCAGTAAGGCCTGAAATTGAAAAAAATATTAAAGTTTTCTATTACTATTTTTCTTGCGATTATTGCAATTTTACAGGAATTTTTTGCGAATCACCTAAAAGAGCATTTAATGTGTTCAGTAATTTTTAGACACTCCATCTTAATGCTGCTTTATCGTATAACAGTAACAGTTATAAATGCGAATAAAGTTTAAATTAACACAAATTTGGAATTTAATTGAACTGTTTACATTTAAATTACACAGAATACAGTATAATTATATGCTTACTATGAAAATGATTGATTAGTGAAAAGAACTATTTTATCGAAAAAATTATGTATTTTCTAAGCTTTGTCTACATAATATTAAAAATGCATCTAACATTTGAAATATTTGAAAATGAAATCTTTCATAATCTGGTCCGTTAAATTATCAGGAAATTTGTCTTATTTATAAGGATACATTTTAGGCAGGCAAGATGACACCACTTCTACTTTCGAACCTGTCACACTCAAAGATCAACTTGATTGATTGATTAGTTTGTAGATGAGTAATGAAATATAACGAGCGTGAATCAGATATTTAAATAGATTGAACTTGAGGTTACTTTTGAGTATTTTTTGTTGTGTGTTTATATTTGTATATTTATATAAAAAACGTAAAGAATGTTTTGAAGAAAACTTTACTCAAGCTAAAACATTAAACCTCAAGCAAGTATTAAAACATGATCTTGCAAAATTATAATTCTAATGAATTTTTTAAACAAAATTTTATTTGCGTGAGTTACTAACGAGTGTTATTATACAGGATAAAATATTGTCACACAAAATTTTTTTTTTGTCCTTTTATAATTCCTATATTAGTTAGGTTTAATTTATGAATACTTTTTAAGAAAAAGCACTGAAAATTAAGGTAGCGACTAATCCATATTTACTGTTTACAAAATATAGGTTTATAAAACTAGTAATTTAAAACGTATCAAGAGGGTATATGTGATTTCTATCAAATACAATTCCAGGACATTTAATAATATAAGTTTAATATTTACATTTTTTATATGTTGGTTCTTTGGTATTTTATAAGGAAATAGTATCTATTGTGTACAATTTTGTTCCATTCTGCGCATTAGCTAAATTAGTAATGTCGTGTAGAGGTAAAAATCCCTGGCTCGATAATCGACACCAACGACACCACGTGACGCACAACAGGCTTTGCTGAGATTCCATGCAAAAATTTCAATTTCTATATATTTACAGTCACATTTCATATGATTGCACTCAGTGTGCTTATAAGTTCATTTATTCTGCGATGCTTTCATTTTCCAGTTCTACTTTGCAATCGTAGTTAATCTATAAACACCAATAAAATCGTTGACCAAAAACCATCCAAACCCAATGGAGAGACATAAACAATAATCGAAATCGATGTTGCCTTTATAGAATTTTAATGTTCAAGTCTCTACGTTAGTTTTTCTTGAAAATATAGAGCGGAGAGACAAGCAGACAGGCAGAAATAAAACTTTGCCAGCCTCTCGAGTGACAGGCTTTGCTGACGATCAGCAAAAAAACTAGGGAACTGGTTGACTAGTAGCTGTATATCATTAAAAATATTTGTGGGAACTATGCATCATATTTTACTATAGTTTTCTACACTCCCTAACAATCCAACAACCCAAACAAAAATCCTAAAACTCATTTTGGCAGAAATTTCAATCAGTTTGATCATATAAATATTAAATCTCGAAAGAAAACTACAATACGTGAAATCGTTCATAGGTGACATTAAAACTGACTTGATCAAACGAATTTAACAGGACAATCTGTTTACAAGTTTCTTGGATAAGTAACAAGGTCTCTGTAATACTGGTGACTTCGTGATAGTTAAAAAATAACTTCTGTAAAAGTAATTTAAAAAGGAGAGGAAACGTTTAACTTCCAGATACCTGGTTAACACAAATTGAACATCGTTAGTTTTAACCGTCGGAGGTAAAGTTATGGTCAGTTTGATTTAGTTAACTTGTGTTAAATGGAGGCAACCGTAACGTTTGCTTAGAAATTCCAACTTCAAATCTGTTTTGTATAAACTCTGGGTTAAATTTATCTAGAATATACTATAACATTAAATGTATATGAAAAGTAGTTAAATTCTAGGATTTGAGTGCACTGCTTAAAAAAGATATTAGAAAAAGTTAACTAATATTTACTAAATTTAAAATTATTAATTAATGTTCTAATTAAGCTATAAAACGTAATTAGTATAAAATTATGGTGTGTGACTTTTTATTTAACAATGTAAAAACTACATGGTTAAGTACAGGATTATTACAAAACTGGTATGTGGTAATGAAATATTACGTGGATGTACTAAGGATCCTTGGTAAACAAATAGGCATATTCATATTTCGAAAATACCTCCGGGCTACGCCACACAGGTATCTGATGTTGCGGAATAAGCTCGTAACAAATGCATTGAAGTTACAGCATAAAAATGTTACTAATTTTAATTACAATTGTAAAGTGTTCTTTGTAAATTTGTATTTGTAATTTGTATTTGTAATTTGTATTTGTAATTTGTATTTGTAATTTGTATTTGTAATTTGTATTTGTATTTGTAATTTGTATTTGTATTTGTAATTTGTATTTATAATTTGTATTTGTAATTTGTATTTGTAATTTGTATTTGTAATTTGTATTTGTAATTTGTATTTGTAATTTGTATTTGTAATTTGTATTTGTAATTTGTATTTGTAATTTGTATTTGTAATTTGTATTTGTAATTTGTATTTGTAATTTGTATTTGTAATTTGTATTTGTAATTTGTATTTGTAATTTGTATTTTGTAATTTTGTATTTGTAATTTGTATTTGTAATTTGTATTTGTAATTTGTATTTGTAATTTGTATTTGTAATTTGTATTTGTAATTTGTATTGTAATTTGTATTTGTAATTTGTATTTGTAATTTGTATTTGTAATTTGTATTTGTAATTTGTATTTGTAATTTGTATTTGTAATTTGTATTTGTAATTTGTATTTGTAATTTGTATTTGTAATTTGTATTTGTAATTTGTATTTGTTAATTTGTATTTGTAATTTGTATTTGTAATTTGTATTTGTAATTTGTATTTGTAATTTGTATTTGTAATTTGTATTTGTTAATTTGTATTTGTAATTTGTATTTGTAATTTGTATTTGTAATTTGTATTTGTAATTTGTATTTTGTAATTTGTATTTGTAATTTGTATTTGTAATTTGTATTTGCAATTTGTATTTGTAACTTGTATTTGTAATTTTTATTTGTAATTTTATTTCTTATTTGCATTTGTAACTTGTATTTGTAATTTTTTAGCATTTGGAATTGTAATTTGCTTTTACGAATTTGTTTAATTTCATAGTTCTTGATACTGACAAAAATTCGGATATAACTTTTTGTTTCCGAATAATTTTACCAAGTCCTAACCTTGTAGTGCTTAGTCAATATTGTAATGCAAATACAAAGACCTTGAACCACTATTTAACTTTTCCTATGTATTACAAAAACTATTTTAGTTTTCTTTTAACACGCGTAGGCTTCTTAGCACATGTGTGTATGCTCTTAACAGTGTGTATGAATCTTTCCTTGATAAGGAAACCAGGCAAAATCAAGTATAGGATAAGAAACACTTATGATCGGAGTAAATTACAACGGCAATAAATATTCACCTTCTGGCACATTTTCTTGATTGTCGCAACAAGGCAAAAACTCAACATTGGCGATAGAGATATACTTCACTTGAACCAGAAATTCTCATACACCACAAACGGTACGTAATCACATCTGAAGGCGCTGGTAACTGATAATTCTATATAATGTTTGATCATCGAATTTGCATAGGCTACATATTTTTCTTTATTACATTTTGTATGTTTCAATAACTGGGTAAAAGGTTTATAATTTTGATAAGGCATATAGCATGTTTAAAATAAGCAACGAGAAGAACAATCAGCCATGGCAAAACATGCACTTTAAACTGAAACGCTCTTTTTCAAATGCAAAATTAAATCCAAAATAAAAAATTTATCCGTGCATATGAAATAATTTTTATATAAAGAATAAACAAAATAATGGTAGTAAATAACGAAACTTGGTCTTTTAGAAATTCACCGTTACTTTATTTAATCTACCTAAATATCAACATTATAATTTTTATATTTATATAGACATAATCTCCTGTGATAGAATATTATCTCCTTGTATTTTTAATTGCATTATGTTTTGTTTGGGATTAAAATTGTTATTATTTTTTATTGCAACCACTTTCATCGATTTTTGTGGGTCTAATGATGTTTTCCTTGAGCATGAAAGGCCTCACAGATATAAAAAAGTATATTATTGTAGTGTTTGTTTTTAAATTTATACAAATTACTTGTACAAATCAATAACACTAAGACTTCAATTATTGTTGATTCGTTAATTAAGAACTCACGATGTGTATATGAAGAGCACATGTAATCTAACAATTTAATATGTAATAAAATACGGAACCGCTGAGTGTTATTATGTTATTCAGTATTAAATATTACACAGCATTGTTGCTTTTAATACAGTTTTGTTATTGGTTGTGTGATAAAATATTTATGATGATAATTTAAGAACCGGATAAAAAATAGTTATACGGTATTTTAATAATTTCAATAATCAGTTATAAAGATTTTAATTTTATTAATACTCAAAACACGACTGGGTGGAAACATATTTTGTCTCTCACTAAATTATGTTTGTACATATACTGTAAAATATCTTTCTTATATTGAAAATGTTTTTAAAGTGTCTTTCCCTTTAACAGCTATTAAATACGATTTCAACAATACCATTTATTACGAAGGTAATTTAATTAAATTTAAACAAGAACATTATAACAACTATATAGTAATAATACGAAAGGCCGTGTTGAAAAACAGGCCACAAAAGGTCATATGGTTAAAGAAATACATTTTCTAAAAGAGATATAAATACTAGTCTGCCTTTGGAGTAAAACCCAAAACAATATCAGCACAGCCTTAAATCGTGAATCAATGCCAGCTTCTGAACCTGTTCCTGTTTTGGAGCAGTATTATTTACAAAACTTTGTACTAGACCATTAAAATGGACAATATGCAACAAACGCATTGCTCTTTATGTTTCCTACAACACATCATTGAGATAAAAAAAAATTAATGTATCATTTGTAATGATGACTTGTGCTCAGCACTTACCTTGATCTTATTACCTTTTTCTGTTACACACTGTTAATAGGATGATCGAGTGCTTCTTGAGTTCCTTTAGAAACTGGTTTTCCACATGAATACTTTGTTGCATGTTTGTGTCAGATAACTTTATATTTGTGTTTATTTATGATGAAAAGGTATTCGTGTGTGAATATTAAAACTATTTATACAGGGTTGTAAATTAAGTCCTGATAGGTCTGGATATATTCAACGGATTAAGATATCGATGTTACAACCTTTCACCATACTTATTGAAATTCTTTCGTAAATTTTTGAATTATAAAAAAATTATTA